>NC_045742.1:26392077-26394533 GCF_008692095.1 Etheostoma spectabile
GTGTGTGTGTGTGGGAGTGTGTGTGTGACAGAGATGTGTTGCAGGCTATGTAATGCTCTGGCTCTCTGTTAATGTGGATGGAGCCGTGAAGAGGCTTCAAGGCAGCGTTCTGTGTCACCATCACTCGCCGTCACGCAGAGGCCTTTATATCCCCTCGCCTCCCTCTGGTTTAAAGGAGGTGAACAACAACAAGTGCAGAGAAAAGAAAGATATGTGCATTATTGGTACTGTTGTCACATAGTCACAATTAGGGTAAGCTGGAAGCGAGAAGTGTGCAAACAGTGGGGGAGTTCAGGGGAGGATACCATCAGAAGCACTAATGGCTCTGGGTGTGGGATGAAGGTACGGAAAAAGAACAAGGGAAAGTAGGATTGTGAAAAAAAGTAAAAAGTCATATCATTTACATCAAGTATAAATAAAAAGACTACACAACATATTTTCTGGAAAGTGAACCTGAACCTACATTTGATAGACTACATAGAAAAATCTCAAAACATTCTAATTAGCTGCATTTATAGGAAACCAGGATCAAATATTGACATGTTTAAGGAAAAAAATACAGAAACATTCATTAATTGCAATAACTAAAAATTGTCTTTTATCTGCAGAGACTTCAATATTGAAATGCTCAACCCACAAGACCTTAAAAAAACTACAGAGTTCATTAATTTGTGTATAGTACCGGTTTGTATCCCTCAATCACTTGACCAACCAGCATTACAACCAATAGTGCTACACTAATTGATAATACATTTACCAACGTCAGTGATCATCTGCCAGTTTTTGCAAACATACATAGCTACACCAAGACCAGGAAGGACAACAACATTTACACAATGACCAGACACAGAACCCAAGAAAACATCAGTACATTTAAAGAGGATTTAATGAAACAAGATTGGGTCAAAGTGTACGTAGATAACACAAATGAAGCCTATGATTCAATCTTGACTGTTGTAACATCACTTTATAAAAAAAAAAAATGTAGCTCGAACAGAAATCTGATGATAAAACATGAATTCTAACAGAATTTTAAATGCATGTAAAAAGAAAAATGTGTTGTATAAAGAGCTTTTCAAAGAAAAATGTAAATCAAAGGTAAGGAAAATCACCTGTGGGGTCCCCCAGGGGTCAGTGTTGGGACCATTGTTGTTTAAGTTGTTTACATAATGTGTGGGAGGTGTGAAAAACACTGAAAACCATTTTATTTGCTGAAAATACTAACTAATCTGTTCTGGGGAACAATTTGGAACTCTTGGATACAGCAGAAAATAAATAAATTAAGATGAAGAGCTGGTTTGATGCTGATAAACTAACACTGAACTTAAGTAAAAATAAATTAATTTTTGATAACTATGCCACAACTTTACACTAAAAAAGGTATGATAAATGACATTGAAATTTAAATTAAATTAAATTAAATTAAAAATTAAATTTATGGGAGTGATAATCATGAAAAATGATCTTGGAAGCCACATATACACATTAATGCCAAAATGTCCAAATCAATTGCTAAATTGTATAAAACCAAAAGAAAAGAAAAAAAAGGTATGTAGGTATGTATTTATGTATGTATGTATGTATGTGTGTATGTATGTGTCTATGATGTGTAAATAAGATTTATTAGAAGCATAAGATTTTGTATTTATTAAAGGGTAGAGACATAGAGAAAGGAGGTCAGACCTGATAGGTTGTTTATGAACTTCCTCCTACTCCTTTTTGAACTTGGGAATTTTTAGTTTGAATTACTTTCAATCATTTTGAAAGATTATGCTGAGAAGTACACAATGTTATTTTTTTTGTTATTGTCAATATATATATATGCATGCATGCATGTATGTATATGTATTATTATTATTTGTTTTACATGTTCAAAATAAACTACTACTAAGTCCACAATGTAAAGCAACCTCTGAAGGCCAGCCAAATGATCTGACTTTAGAGTTGTTGTGTTCTTAGTGACTTTTTTTCTTTAATTGTTGTAATTGTTGTTTTTAACTGTCTAGCTTTTCTTTTTGTTCCTCAGGTATCTGACTCCCACATTTCTTTACATTGTTGTCTGACCCTTATGTTGATGAAGCTACTTTGAACTTGTACATTGTTCTTGTACTTTGTACTTGAAGATATATGTACACAGAAATGCAGAAGTGCAATTCTCAAACTGGAAAAGGATGAACATGGTGTTTGAACCTGGTGTATGCAGCCAGCCAAATGTTCTCACTTTGGAGGATTTTTGTTCATCTCTCTATCCTTGTGAGGACATTTTAGTCCTTCTATTCCCATATCTCAGAGAAGTGCAAACACACACACGCACACACACACACACACACACACACATACACACACACCCTCTGACAGCTAACCCTACCCGCTGTCCACATCAACAGAGAGACAGAGCATTACATAGCCTGCAACACTTCTCTGTCACACACACACACGCACACACGCACACACAC
>NC_045742.1:26394543-26426750 GCF_008692095.1 Etheostoma spectabile
ACACACACACACACACACACACACATACTTAAACCCAGTCCTGCGGGTGTATTGCCAGGCGAGGCAGAGATGTCGCTGCCTCCATCTCTCTCTGGTGTGAGTGTGTCCAGTCCTCCAGGGGGAATCCCAGCCGTCTTAATCCTATTAGCGGTGGAAGTCAAGGCTTGGCGGTCTACTCCTCTGGACCTGTCCACAGTCATTATCCTGACCTCCGCTCCACCGCATCTCCATCCCTCTACATAAACTGCACAAATCCAATACTTCATCTCTACCTCATCTTCTCTTTCCTTTTGTCTGTTTCCCTCTTCTACCAACTCACCAATTGAATACTTTTTTGTGTTTCATCCAGCGATGGTAGAAGTATCCTTTAATATTATAGATCCTTTATTTACACACATTTTGGAAACTGTTAAAAATCCAAACAGTTCTGTCAATCAACTAAATGTTTAATAATCTAATCAATCATCTGGACTTGTAGGCCTGTATGTTGTTGGGTACTTCATTTTATAATAAAACATATTTCATAAACTACAGCTGTGTTCGAAGCGGTTACCTCAGTCACTCACTCGCTAATTCCTGTATAGTGTTTATTAAATAGGGAACTATATAGGGAAAGACCAAACCAGACATATGGTCGCGTCAGTAGATGCGCAGGTTATTTATGTGACGGAGGCGGGTGCAACCAGCATCATGTGCACAAAAATACTTCTAATACGTCCCTGAAACAGTGCTCTGGAGTATAGCAACAGGTTGTATTGATGTTGCATGTCACATTTCCACTGTTTAGAAGCGAAAACTAAATTTTTCCTTTGAAGTTTCTGCGGGTCCTTCTTCTTCTTGGGGAAAACACGAACGCTTTGCATTTTGGTTTAAAATGTATGGTACATTGTACGTACATGATAGCTGTGCATTGTGGGTATTTTATAGTTTACTATGTAGTAAATGGAATTCACCTTGGAGAATTTGAACAAAATGGCAAACACACACTCTATTTCCAAGATGGGGACCGGTTTGGAACACATGTGTTTTGTGTGCAAAAATCTTCATTTGTAAAGTAACTAGCAACTAAAGCTGTCAGATGAATGTAGTGTAATAAAAAGTACAATATTTATCTCTGATATGTAGATTAGTAGAAGTAGACTCTAGTAAAATACAAGTACCTCAAGATTTGTACTAGATTTAATGTACTTAGTTCCATTCCACCACTAGTTGCACCACTCCATCGCTATCATGCCAATAAGAAAAAAGTAAAGTTTGAGTGATTCTTTGAAGTGAATGTGTGAAACATAATCCTCCCATAGAGAAAAACAGACTTGATGGGCATGTTTTTCCTTGGTAATTTTGTCCGGTGGGTGAGCTCACTGTGAGAAAACATTGAACAGA
Source organism: Etheostoma spectabile (assembly GCF_008692095.1). Classification (NCBI taxonomy): domain Eukaryota; kingdom Metazoa; phylum Chordata; class Actinopteri; order Perciformes; family Percidae; genus Etheostoma; species Etheostoma spectabile. The sequence goes on from NC_045742.1 coordinate 26,395,927, forward strand.
TGTTAGTTTTAACAGAAAACGCTCACTTGTGGAACGGCTTAAATCCCCTGGTCCCTCAGCCAATGCCACACATGTAACTGGGCACAACCTGTGAATTAGCACGCAGTCTAATCGTTGCAGCATCTTAGTATTACTGCTGTTTCTGCTGTTTGTTTAATCCCTACCAGGGTTTGATCAATGTTATTTTTTTTATTTTTTTTAACGTTGATAGTGTTAATTTGAAACTACGTAAGCGCCCCGGCTGTACCTACAAAAATCTGTCATCAACAATTCATGAGTGAAAGGGAAATTTCAGGGGTTGTTTTAAATTATGCACCCTTTTTCTTATGTTTTTGTGTGTACAAACAACAATCTTTGAAATTGGTCCAGTATCAAGCGTGAACACTGTAACCTGCAGCCACAGACCGGGCTGTAATGCAACCCTACAGGGCAAATGTGCATTCTCAATTTGATCCAATAAAAGTGCTTTATTTTGCCACTGATAGGCTCAGATTAGTTTCTGACATTATGGAAATGATCCCTACAGAGATAGACCATTTTAAAACCTCTTTGAGACCTTTCTGGTTAATCAGAAACAGCTCTGAAGTTGCTAGCGCTAAACCCCACCAGACTCTATTTAAAAAAACAATGTTTTTTTAGAGTGTATAGAGCCAACATATTTTAACACGTAAATCGATAAATTATGTGTTTGTTTCAGCCAAAACTTTTTGATGAGTTTTGATGGTTGTAAAAATGGGAAACGCGACTCAAACTACTTTTTGTAGTTTTATTTTGTTTCTGTTGACTTTGAATGGACTGTATTTTACGATATTAAAATTATGTTCCAGGTTGAAAAAAAAAACCTGGGTTTCACATTCTCTCATTTGGCATAGAAAGAAAGAAAGGAAAGACATGGTCTTTGCTGACAGGTTGACACCAAGGCAAAAACATTTTGATATCCCAGAGGGTATTAGGAACACTTATTTGCAATCTGTCCTTGGATTTCAGTGATGGAGCCATGCACATGGTGTATATTACAGAGTCATTTCCTACTGGATCAGCCTTGAAAACGCTGCACAGAGCTCCACATATCAAAACCGTGATATTGCCAGGAGATATACACACCCTAACTGTGGAATAATCAACCCGTAGAGCTGTTCAAACCTCAGTTGAACCAGCTTTCTAATTAATCAGACATGCATGAAACAAGTATTAAGCTGCAGTAGAGCAAAAAGGAGTATTCCGCTTAGAATATCATTCAATTGTCTTTATTTTTGACAATGCCTTTATTTCTTTAATTTTTATATAGATAATATGAATATATTGTTATTTATTCTAGCATGTGGTGTAGACCTATTCTATGTGTAAAGTGTCCTGAGATTATTTCTGTTATGATGTTACACTGCAAATAATGCTGAATTTAAATGGATTATCGGATCATCTCTAGATTCCATATGAAGAAAAAAACAGATCTGAGTCACAACAGAAAAATTAGATTTGGGCCGCTTTTGCCTGTATTGTTAATGTGGCCTAACACTCATCAAACCACATACACACAAGCACTCACACCTTTCCTCCACACCTCAAAGGTCCCATGACATTGTGCTCTTTGGATGCTTTTACAATATATAGACCTTAGTGGTCCCCTAATACTGTATCTGAAGTCTCTTTTATATAGACCTTAGTGGTCCCCTAATACTGTATCTGAAGTCTCTTTTATATAGACCTTAGTGGTCCCCTAATACTGTATCTGAAGTCTCTTTTATATAGACCTTAGTGGTCCCCTAATACTGTATCTGAAGTCTCTTTCCCAAAAGTCAGCCTTGGTGCAGAATTACAGCCACTAAAACCAGTCTCAGAATGAGCTTTCCTTAGTTTGTGCCATCTCTGAGTATCTGGGCAAAGCAGAGAGAGGGGATATAAGCTTGCCCCTTATGAGGTCATAAGCGGAAATATTCCAGATCGCCCCATTTGAGCATTCATTTTCTCAAAGGTAGAGCAGGATACCCAGGGCTCGGTTTACACCTCTCACCGTTTCTAGCCACTGGGGGACAATATGCAGTCTGGGGAAACTCCAATTAATGTTAAAAAAACTAAAAGTGAAATTTTTGGTCCATGGGACCTTTAAGGTTTAGCCAGCACTGACAGCGGCCAAAAGTTTGGAAGTTTTTTCTTCAAGTGTGTGCGTGTGTGTGTGTGTGTGTGTGTGAGGAGGTCCTTTCCTGTCACTTCAATGCTCCTTACCTGCTAGAGGAGATGATGATCGCTCCCCTGTGCTCTGCTCTGAGCCCGGTGGATGACAGGATCTAACAGAGCTGATAAACACAGACGCCCCACAACCCGCTTGGCCTTGGCCCTGACAGTGACTGAACTGGCCTCAAATCGCCTTTGACAGGGAGCAGTGTCAACACACCTACAACACATACACACACACACACACACACACACACACACACACACACACACACACACACACACACTCACTCACAAGCCTGGAGTGTGCACACAAATGCACACACACACACACAGACCCAGATATAAAGCCATACATGCTCAAAAACATATTCAATTCACAGCACTCTCTTCATCGAAAAGCATAGAGTTATGTATATGACATAAGCTTAAAGCAAAAAGTACAGGCAACCAACACACCTGTTCATTTCCACACAAACACAAGCTCACCATGTCCAAACATATTCCTGCAAAGGTGACATTACCTCAAAGACATGGCTGTTGCTTCACCTGCAAATGCACAAAAATGATTTGTAGCAAACATCGACATGTACAAGGAGCTCACAGCGTCAGGTGGGTATAAGTGAGCACCTCCACCGAGGCTCAGAGACAGCCGCGGGAAGAGACGCTGATCCCGGCGCAGCTCATCACAGAGCAGGGCAACCAAACCGAGCCAACTGCCCTGGGTGACCTGTCAGAGGGGAGATTGGAAGGCAAACTGGCAGCAGACAAAACACTTGTGCTGATATTAATTGGGCTTACAGGTTGTTCCATTAATTTCTACGGGAGTAGCCGTGCAATGCATTCTGGTAGCGTTGTGGGAACTTTGGGGAAGCTTGGCGTGGAGTTGCACGCTCCTCATTTGCATACAGTTGAATCCAGGCTACTTTATGCAAATGAGAAGCGGGATGCTCGGTTTGCCGCCTCTCAAAAGCTCAGGAAAATCTTTGGTGTCTATCTGAAATGAAGGCAGATTCAGCAGCTGCATAGCCTATTTTTTGCATGAAATGTATTCAGAAACACATTGTGGTGAATTATTTTTGCAACGTAAGAGAAAGTTTGCCAAATGAGCCACACCTTTGAGACCCACATGAAGCGGTGACCCAATCAGGTGCAGCCATCGGGGTTGAAGAAGACCCTTTTTGTGGATCTACCAATTGCCGTGGATTACTTTTTTTGTGTCATTGCATTACAGCAAAATACGGATCTTTTTTCAGAACGTTTTATGGTGTGATAGCGCTTTGTTTCTGCGTTTGGAGAGGCATCTCGACAGACTGTAGGTCAAACACTGATTGTTCACTGTTAGTTCCGGGGCGATTAGACGATCTTAGGTTCCTAGAGGAGTGATGCAGGGTAATGAGATCAGCAATATGTAAATGGGCCAATCCATGTAGGGCCTTAAAAACAAGTAACATTACCTTAAAATCGAGTCTATATTTGACTGGTAACCGGTAACCAGTGAAGAGAAGCCATTATTGGGGGGGATATGATCCCTGCTTCTGGCTTGATAAAGATGATTGGCAAATCCCAGAATATAATTACATTAGTCAATACAAGACGAAATAAGAGGATGAATAACAGTCTCCAAGTCCTGAAAACAGAGGAAAGATTTTAGTTTAGCATTAGTCCTGAGATGAGAAAAGCTAAATTTGACAACAGAACTAATTTGTTTGCCAAATTTGAATGCTGGATCAAAGATGAAAACTAGATTTTTGGCAAAAGGGCGCACACTTGAGGCCAAACTCTCAACATTTTTTGAATTTTCGATAACTGAATTTGGGTGGGCCAAAAAATGAGAAATTATCAATTGATGATATTCTTTAAGTGACTTGCCCAACACCACACTTTTTTGTCAAATGACAAGAAATCATAAGCCAATTATTAGCCACACACATACCTCGCTAAACTATTTCTCCATATACCTCACACAATACTCACACTATTTCCTTTTATCATGACTCTAATTTTACACCAGAAGTTAAAAAAAGTTCCCCCTCTTAAGACTGCTTTATGTGGCAGCCTGGGGAGTCCGTGTTTAAAAAAAAAAAATCATAAAATTCTCTACCTAGTCATCTCCATATGCTCCATAGGCAGTGGGGATCAGACCGTTCATTTAATGTTGCACGAGCGTTCGTCGCACAGCGAGATCAAGAGCCAAGCGAGGGCTGGGTGAACAGGAGCCCCATGAAATCCTCTCGCCAACTTTAATGGAAGGCTTCCCTGCTGAGTACTGAGGACATCTCTGACACACACACACACACACACACACACACACACACACGCACACCAGAAATCAAGACATTTATCTTCAATGAAGTGAGGGGAGAATTAAAAGAAATATGTGGATGCATGCACGCACATACAGTATGCACTCAGAGAAAGCCTTCCTTAAGAATCCATTCCAAGTAATGGTATCAAAGCAGTTGCCGTATGAATGCTACCACATAAAACAACGCACATCAAGGTGTTTCTTTTTTCCCACTCTCCAACACAGGGATTCATGTGTGAAGCATATAAGAATTTAAATATGGTTTGAAACAGACAATGATCATACAGTTTCAGATGATACTTGTTTGTGATTGTAATGATTTTTTGCAAGTGTATTAAAGGTCCCATGACATGGTGCTCTTCGGATGTTTATATATAGACCTTAGTGGTCCCCCAATACTGTATCTGAGGTCTCTTTTATATGGACATTAGTCGTCCCCTAATACTGTATCTGAGGTCTCTTTTATATGGACATTAGTGGTCCCCTAATACTGGATCTGAGGTCTCTTTTATAAAGACCTTAGTGGTCCCTAATACTGTATCTGAAGTCTCTTTTATATAGACCTTAATGGTCCCCTAATACTGTATCTGAGGTCTCTTTTATGTAGACCTTAGTGGTCCCCTAATACTATATCTGAAGTCTCTTTCCCAAAATTCAGCCTTGGTGCCGAATTACAGCCACTAGAGCCGGTCCCACAATGAGCTTTCCTTAGAATGTAATATTTCTTAGTTTGTAGCTTTTGAGGAGCAGAGAGGGGTGGCAAGGTTGAGGCTGAGGGTGTGGCCTTGACCAACTGCCCCTTTGCCCATTTGAAAGCCATGATGTATCTCTCTCATGGGTGGGCCAAATTCTCTGGGTGGGCAAAACAGAGAAAAGGGACCTAACCTAAAGGTTAGGTCTGAGGGTGGACTGTGATGCTGTGTGGCTGCCACCGCAACTGGGATAGGTTACGCACCTTTGGTAACCGCTACAAAGCCTGGCCAAAAAAGATACGGAACCCTGACTCATGGTACAGATAAGTCTGTAAATTTCAGTAAAAGCAGGCTTCCCTTATCCCATGCGAATGCGCCCTCACATGTGAGTAATTCAAAATCAAACAAGGTCCCCAGATGATACTAATCCTGTGCCAATAGGGCTAAAACAGTCCCTAAAAATTGGAAACCTCCATTCCTCCTCCCAATTAGGTCATTCACACAGGTACAGTGAGGTGCTGGGTGTGCTCCATGGTCTGGTGAGTTCCTTTGTTTTGAGAAAGAGAGGAGGACAGAAACGGTTTAGTGACGTGTACGCATTGCATTGTCTTCAGAAAATTTAACCGCGGACAATTTATTTTATTTTCAATAATCCTTGGATTATTTGAATGGAACACACAGTCATCCAGTCGCTGTCACATTGTCTTCTTTTACAGCGAGTGAAGGTTGATTCACGTTAGCCTTCTGTCTCCCAGTCGTTGAAATTTGACCTAACGTGTTGCCTTGGCCTCCAGACTTTCATGTCAGAGTTCACTTTGTTCAATTTAGAATGTGCGGATGTACAATGTGGGCTAATAGAAAACATTGTGATGCAGCGGGTTTGGAAATGGAGACGTCTGTAAGAAACTGTTTACAACAGCCGTGTCAAACTCACTTTAGTTCATACCCCTGATTTGATCATGTGGGCCAGACCAGTAAACCACGGCAGAAAGATCAGAAACTGTATCTGCCGCAGACTTTCTTGTCAGCTTGATGTTGGCAAACGCAAGTTGCTTCTGCTACGACAGCGTTCTAAGGACATGGTAGGGGGAAAAAAAATACTATTACGGAACCGGGAGAGAGGAGTCATTTCTAAGATTAAAGTCGTAAATGTACCGAAAGAGAACTTGGATATTGTCTGAGATTAAAGTGGTAAATTTGGAATTGGAATGAATTACTTCTCTGGAAATTTCTTTTTTTCTTTGGCTGGGCAGTTCTAGTCCACGAGCCTAATGTCTGACAACCAATAATTGCTTGTTATTTTTGTCATTACTCACATCACCACATGACCATGACATCACGTCCTTTTAATGGACTGAGTAACTTTATTTAATGGAAGTCTAGGGCCATACTTGTTGCTGTTCTAGCATGGCGATGAGCAGAAGAGCAACACATTCAACATAATTTAAATAACTTTTTTTTAATACATACAGTATGTTGTTTTCTTAAGTAAGTAAGTAGACTTTATTTATATAGCACCTTTCACAGACAAGAGGCGTCACAAAGTGCTTCACAGTAAAACAAATAAAAACAACAACACATGAAATACTAAACCATATTGCTAGTTAAAAGCTTGTCTAAAAAGATGTGTCTCGGGTGTTTCCACAGTATCCAAGGCTCTCAAGGCTAAAGGGAGAGCGTTCCAGAGCCTTGGAGCCACCACAAAAAAGGCACAATCACCTCTGATTTTAAAACCAGAGGTGATCGTGTTCTGGGGACAGTTAAAAGGTCTTAACCTGAAGATCCTAGAGAGCGACCAGAAGTGTGTGTGTGTGTGTGTGTGCGTGCGTGCAATAGATCCTGGATGTAAATTTTAAAATGCACTCTAAAATCTATTGATAGCCAATGAAGAGCCTTAAGCACCGGAGTAATGTGCGTTCCCCTGCTGGTCTTAGACAAAAGTCTTGCTGCTGCATTCTGTACAACTTGCAGTTTGTCCATGGATGATTTGTTTGAACAAGTGTACAGTACATTGCAACAATGCAAACATGAAGAAATAACAGCATGAACCAGCATCTCCATCTCTTTTTTAGAGACCACAGATCTGATCTTAGTAATGTTCCTGAGATGAAACAAACAGAAAGGAACCACAGATTTCAAATGATTGTTAAAACACAGATTTGTCAAAAATGACACCCGGATTTCGCACATTACAATCAGAGAGTGATAGAGCCCCAATGGCCTTCCTAATCTTAGGGGTAATGCTGTCTGGAGTAAAAAACATCACCTCAGTTTTGTTTGAATTTAATTGCAAAGAATTGTCTGCCATCCATTCGTTAATGGAGGCTGAACGAGTGTTCAGCGAGGACAGTTTGTCTAGCCTATCGGGGCTAAAAGATAAATTTAATGGTTTAACAGATTATTCCTGTGCAAGTCTATCGCATTATAAGTGGAAATGTGTTGACATAACATCACATGTGAGTTATCAATAAATTATTCAACAACTGAACAAAAGGATGTTAACTCCCAGCTGACAGCGAAGATTTTCCATGTATTGGCACAGAATGTCAACTTAAAGTCAAGTGCACTACAGCATATTAAAATATCCGAGAGTAAAAAACTATTTGGCAGCCTTGTGATGACCATAGTGCCGCGCAGCAGGCCAACCTTCCAAATGCCATGTTGTAAGTACCAACCTTGTCTAAAGTCCAGTTTTGCTAAGAAGGAGCTGGATGGATTCCCAGCTCGACTCTACTGAGATGCTTTCTGCCGTGTCCACACCTCCTTATGGTAAGAATTTTCCCAAAAAGCATGGATTCCTCCATGTACATCTGCTACTTTAGTTGTGTCATTTTCTTCAGTAGGGGAGTGATATGTCTCAGAATATTTTGCTTTATGTCAAAATATGACACAAATTCCTAGAGATATTTAACTGCAATGACCAGAAATATCTTCTTGTCATATCAGAAGAAAATGACAATGATATGACACCAAATTACATTTTACTGTGTACTGCCCAAACCCAGCCCCGGTGCTACCCAATGCCAGACAAGTAATGTGATACAGCCTAAGTACACGCACACACTTGCACATAAAGTAACAGTGCAGGCGCACATACAGTGTCTGTAGACTTGTGTGTGTGTTTGTGTGAAGTTGAAAGCAGCACTTATGGCACGATAATTAACTTGGACTCTTTCTTCGTTGCGGTGTCCCCTCCCGCCTCTCATGAATCACTAACACTGTTTGTCTTTCTAACTCTTGGATGAACCACTCTCTGAAAATATGGTCAGAAGTCTCTAAACAACTTTTTTCCTTTCCCAGACTGGCAGATGCTGACCATTTGGAGCAACAAAAACAGAACAACAAACATGAAATCCCTCTTGTAATCCCTTCATTACAGCTCCTGCTCTCTCTTTTACTAAACAATCACTAACTTTCGCAGTGCAATTTCTCAGTTTTTTGGCATGTGAAGACATTTCATTATCTTGGCCAGAGTTCAGTTCAGCTGATTTGTTGCAGCGGTGATCCTCTCGGCTAGTCTGGCGAGAGGTGAAAGTTGAAGGCAATAACGTTAATGCCTCCGTGTGCCACAGGGTCCGGAGATCTCCCTGTCTGCAGGGTAGCTTCTAACCCATTGCGTCTTTGGTGTCAGAACATGTTAGCCGCTTTCTCCTGTTTCCGTATGCTGAAATGTTTTGCCCTCCAACACATCTGGCCGATATCTCAACAATGCCAGTGTACATATGGATGGACGCTTTGAGAGGTTTGAACAGTGACGGGGGCAGAACATTTGTCCACAGTGACAGAAACGGCTCAGGGCTGTAGAGAGTAGGACAATGTGAGAGGGAAACTGACACGTTCCATCTGTTTAAAAAATAAAAAAAAGAGAGAGAGAAAGCCATGCATGACTTGATGGACCAAAAATGTAATTTAGCAAAATTGTTTGACTAGTCAATGAAAATGTCAAACAAACACCCGTGGATGTCTACATACACTGCTTTTAAAAATGACTCCAGTGCTGCCTGTGTCATCCATTCCTGCTTTCATATTAAAAACCCTATACATGACGATTTGAAGATTGTGTGTGTGGGTCAGTGTAATAATAATAATACTAATGTGGCTCGGGAAAGGGAAGTTTGGGTTCCCCCTGCTGGAGCTGCTCCCCCCGCGTAGTAGTATCAGTCCTACCACTGCTGTAGTGAGGTATCACCATATGTCTTTCTGTTTTCTTTAGATTAGAGCAGATGATATCAAGGGGAATGGCTATACTTAGAAATCATGGGTGTAGTGACACTGTTTTTGCTTTTATATCAACAAATAACCCAAAATTATTTTATTAATGTTATGCATAAGACTTTTTGTTTCTATCCTGGACTCGATTTTGACCTGGACCCGAACCTCTTCAGACTCCGTCTTGACCCGAACTCGAACATTTTTGGACTCGGTCTTGACTTGGTCTCGAATAGTCCCGGTCTTGGACTTGTCTTGGACTCGACAAGGGCGGTCTTGACTCCAGCCCTGGTGGTCACATCTCAGCAGCAGAGCATCATGCCTGCCCGATTTTCAGATTTGAAATTCTCTACAAGTACTTGTAAGAACAGTGTTTATTAAGAATTTATCTACCTCCCACTCCAAGAACTCCTGTAATTTAAATCCTCTGGTGTCCTTTTAAAAAGTATCTGTGTTATGTTTTTTCACCTCCAAGATGAATCTCTCGTCCATGATGTTGTAGAGAATATTGGTAATACGGCATTAGGTTGTTTCAGGCGCTTAAACAAATGAGTGATGCTGTTTTATTTGTGATCAGGAAAGTCTCCATTTGAATGATATACTGCTTAAGCCAACTTTACTCTGAGGCCAGCTTCAAAGAATAGGTTGTACTCAAACTCTTAATGTACTGCATATATATACTTTCACTTTACACAAGGACTTTCATTTGATCAAGATTTACCTAGAGTACAATGCTTCTGTCTCACTGCCTTCCCTCTCTCTTTAGCTCTATCCCTGGCGTCCTCTTCCTCTTCTCCATTCTGCACATTTTTAGCTCTTCTTTATCTCAGCGTCTCTGTCTGTCTCAAGTCATCTCTGGTAGCCCTCTGTCATCCATTGGCCAAGCTGGGAGTGGAGCCAGGCTGACTGAGCCTGGCATCCCCTCCGCCAGGCTGGGCTTGAATGGAGAGGCAGAAAGGACCTCGGCTAAACTGGCACATGCATCACAGGGTGCGAGTATTGCCTCCCTTGTGCCAAACACTATATCCCTCTAATATAACTGATTCATCTGAGAGAAGGGGGTGGTAAGGGGAGACAATAATAGAAAGACAAGTTCTCAGATATACAATCATTGGACCCCTGAATGGTTCTCTCAGTATGTTCCAACCCAGGAGAGTGGGCTTAGTGTTGGGTATGTAACAGTGTGAGTAGATTATTTATAATATTTCATATTTATTCTCTGTTTTGCCTCCTGTCCCATTCTTGTGCCGCATGTCAGTTAATTGTACGTCCTGACAAAATCATAATCCAGATTACTTTTGGTCAATATGGAAAACATGATTATTTAAAGGTACAGTAAGCAAATATCTCCTCATGGTCACCTAGCTCTCTATTTTTAGTGTGTACTGAAAAAAAAAAAAATCTGGTGTTCCTACACAGTCCTGGCTGTGTAAAAGACAAACAAACAGAATAGAGTGCACGAGCCACAAAACACTATTACAGCCAATCGGAAACAGCTAGATACAGTTGATGGTAGCGGGTGCGGGGGGAGGCAGCATGTGAATGAGTCAGCCGACCAGTGGAAGTCTGTCTGTGAATTTGGTGGGTGGAGCTTCTGAAGGGAGGTGGGGGTGTATTTGTTGCAGTTGACTTTATATGTTTCATATCTTTACGCAGCATCGCTTACTGCAACTTTCACATCACTACCCAATGACGTTTGGAAAGATGTTGCATTTAGTGAAAAACCTTTTTGAAATAACCCTTAATACTTTACCCCTTTGAATATATATTCAGATCACAATAAGACAAAATAAGAAATTACTCGTGACATGTAATTGTTTCTTGATTACATTGTTTTTGTAATTGTTAGGAGCTAAAATTGTGTTCACGATTAATATTTGATTCATTGCACAGCCCTGACTGCATCATCGTTCATGTCTACTGCTTTACTCTAAGAGTATAGTCAACATTTCTCAGGGAATAGAGATGAGGGTAGGATGGTGTTCTTGAATAAATCACTTTAACTTGATAATTAAAGAGGTGGGATTTAGTGTTGCATAGTATTTAGTTTGGGGTCATGCAAGACGCCAATACATCCTGACTTTTACTCTTAAGTATGGCCCAATGTAGCGTTTTCCACAGGCATTTAACCAGTACCCAAACTTGGCCTTAGTTCTGAAACAACTTAGTTCTGGAACAACATTGCATTCAAAATATCTGCCCTTATTAATGGCACTGTATCTGTTACTGTCAGTGTTTTGATTCTGAATGACCTGTCAGCCCTTTAGTTCTCTAAAACTCAGAAACGTGATGTGTTTGCTGGACTTAAAGCAGCCAAGAGAATAATTGCAACCCGATGTAAACCACCTCATGACTTGTCTGTTTGTGCATGGACCCTTTCCTTTTTGGATGTCATATAGATGGAGCTCTCCACGTATAAATGGAGCCCAAGGAAGAATTTGGACACTTGTCCCAGCATTGTTGAATCCTTGAAGTCCATGCCGTAGATCTGTACCACAGCTTTGTTGCTTGTATCTGTGCGTGTGTTTGGTCCCTTTTGTCTGATGCCGGTCTCCCTGTCAATGCCTCTTGTTAGTTTGTGTGTTTGTCTGTGTTTGTTTCTGTGTGTCTTGTTTCTGAGCTACAGACATTGTTCATGCTGTTGTGTTTTTGTCGTGTCTCCCTCCTTTCTGTATGTCCTTCTCTGGAAGGATTGATGAAAAGGTGCACTGTGTCTTATTCAGTATGTATAATGTACTTTTCTGTATGTTGTCATCTACCCCAATGTTTGGCACTTTTGCTCTTTTGTCTAAATAAAAAATATGTAATATCAAAAAAGTTAAGTCTCTCGTGATTAAAGCTGGGTACGGAATTTGATTCTTTTTATGCACAGACCGAACTTTGTCTAAAATATCGAGGATTAAAAAAAATGCATTGTAATTCAACACCCAATCTCAATGCCTAAGGTCTCATCAGCGTCAGTGAGCCAATAAGCATACAGCATGCTTATACCAAGATCTAATAATGTCTGTGATTGGCTGTCTAACATCACACGTCGCAGAGACACGCAGGAAAAACTCTACATTGCGGCTAAAAAATAAATCAAAAGATTTGTGCTGTATTGTGTAATGATATGTAATGTTATAAAATTGGTGTCTAAAAAAAGGACTTGTTTAGGAACCGGTATCAAAGTCACGGGTTTGGTACTGGTACCCATATAGAAAACGTTTGAACAATAACCAGCCGTACTCCTCAAATGAAAAAACACAAGTCAGGAAGAGACTGTGTTGCTGTTTTATGTAAAATCGCAGTGTCTGGAGAGGCCCTTCTCTTGATCTCATTTTTGGGTTGGAACTTCTAATTTTTGCCTTATATTTTTAATATGATTATTATGATACGATGAAGACAGAGAGGATTACACGGCTTTGAGACAGAACAAAAAGGGAGAGAATAGAGTGCAGTATGTCACGTCTGGTAGTGTGGCAGCCCAGCCAACGCCTCCCCACTTACCCCAGACCACATACCAGTCTGGCTAGCAGTCTGTGCCAAGGAGCCCATGCTACTGCATTAAGACTTATCCCTCCAAACTCCGCATGTGTCTGTGTGTGCATGAGTGACATTTAGACTCCTCCATTGCCATTTATGTTGGCATCACAGTGTATACCACAGAGGCACAGCGCCTGAGCCAAGTGTCGCTGATGACTCTCTTTATCCATTGCGGTATGTAGGTTGGTAAAAATAACACATACACGCACGGACACAAACACACATGCACACACAGTGCAGCGATTAAGAATAGCCAACTGGCGCAGATGGCTGTAAAAAATATATTTGGAGCCATAAGCCTCGAGGACACTGTAATGAACTATCCAAGTAAGAAACTCTGAATACTAGAAAAACGTGGTGCACTAACACAGCGATTAATAACCAGTATATTATAATAGGAGTTGGATTTCATCTATGAGCTGTCTATTAAAAAATACACTTCCACAATGCACTACAGAGCTTGGGGAATTAGAAAGTGGTCTTCATGTTTTTATTCTTTCATCGTTCATTTAATTTAACGCTTAATGAAGTACAGTATTTGAGATTGGAAATGAGAGAATAATGAAAATATAACAATTATCTATATTCTGTTACATCTTGAATTATAACTACGTTAATTAATTTAGGCAGTGACCTTAAGTGTCTTTAGATTATTTGACATGGCAACCATTTTCATTACTAGACTCCATGGAAACAACCCTTAAGATCCATGACAAAAAAAAAAAAAACATGTCAGTGTCACCACTGTCAAATACGCACCAAGTACAATATTTTCAAGTTTAAAAATTAGATAATGCATGTGAATGTTTGCTTGTTCTCTAAAGCATTAGTGTAGAACCTTTTGAAAGTGTTGGATTTACATTCAAGCCACTGCCAAAGGAGTTGCTACAAAGCTGATGAAGACTTTGAGCTCCGGGGCGACCCCTGGCTCACCCAGTAAGAGCGTTCGCAGCGGCCCGGGTTGGAGTCCGACCTGCGGTACATTCAGTGCTTTTTATTCAGATGTCAATGTTGAACATCAAGGCTTGGCTTCCCTGGTGGTTCTTAAAAATGTACCTGATTGACTGCAAGGGGATTTCTTTCTTCTTTCTACAATCTCCCCCTTTCCTGTCTATCCACTGTCACTAACAAAGGGAAAAGCCCACTCTTTGCGCTCGAGTGAAGATAACTACCTCTTCTGAAGAGTCCGTCATGTTTTTAAATCCTCTGTGTCCTCCTTGGCTACAAGCAACTGCGTGGAGGGGGGGGCAGGGGGGGGTCACTGCTTGTATCATGTGGACGTGGCAACAGTTTTGTTGTCATTACAAACTACGCTCTATAGCTTTCATTTCACAATGCTGCTGCTCCACCTTTAAAAAAAAGAAAAGATTTTGAGCCAATGATAATTTCATTAACGCAACTTTGAACATTTGTCATATTGTAAAGTAGTTGTAAATGTATTTGTACAATTGTATATTCGGATTCTTTGTACTTCACAGTGCTGAAACGAGTAATTGCATTGTTTTAAATATTTGTGGAATATTTACATTTGGCATTACCAGATTTTTTATAAACATTTTAAATTTTTAAATAACAGAAAACAACTAAATGGAGATAGGTAATACATCTTATTTCATATCGTGCTTTAGTAAAAAACATATTTTTTCAGGGCTCTGGGTCATGTGACAAGTAGCTCTCACCTGAGACCATAGTTGAAGCACATGCAGGACGCAAAAAACAAAAGTTACTCTGGCACTAGTCTGGATGTGTTGCCATGCCAACGTTGCAATAAAGGTTTCCTGAATACCATGTATATACATTTGCTGTCAGCTTACTAATTGATGGCACGTTTTATGTAGATTTGGACTTTTAAACATTTTATTCCACTGTGTTTCTACGGCGAAGTGGAGAGGCCTCGTCCACCTGTTGGAGCTGGTGGTGACTGTCACGGTGCTGGATACACCGGGACCCTTTTTCTGGATCTATTGATCGATGTGGATTATTTTTTTTTATGTCATTGGATTACGGCAAAATACAGATCTCTTTTGTTAATGTTTTATGATGTAATTGCGCTTGTGTGTGGGCGGAGCACAAACAAGTAAGGAGAGTAGAACAATTGTACTGGTCTTTAGTGTAAGAGTATTAGACTCAAAACTTCAAATGGTTCATTGAGTGGGGTATTTGGCAAGGTGTGTGTGTGTGTGTGATGGAAAGAGAATCTGAGTGGTGAAGTGTAGGGTACCTTAACACCCAGGCCAAATCCAAAGTGAAACAATAATTCCACTCTGCGTCTGTCCTTTCATGTTGAGAAATGTAATTTAAGGCCAGTGAGTTCTGACCCCAAGGCTTTACTGCATGAGCTCAGAGTGTGTGTGTTTCTGTGTGTTTCTGTGTGTGAAGGCCAGGCAGACCCCAGGTTATTCTCTGTCCCAGTGGTGATTTTAGACAGCTGTGTCCCTTACTTCCTCTGCCCTAGGGACAGACAGAACACACACATACACACAGATGTAAACACACACACTAAATTGACAGGCTTGAATTCTCACCTGCGTGACATGGCCAAATCATAACAGATCATAGCTTTTTTTTCTTGATGTACTGTCAAGAATAAGTGAAAAGAAACACAGTTTTCATTAGCCCTTGTTGGTTGATGAATGTAACAGGGCAAGTAAAAAACTAGAGACAAACAGAGCCTTGGAGAAAAAATAGAGACGATGAAATAAAGCTGCAAGCGGTGAAATCCTGGTGCGTCTCATTCAGACACCAAAGGGTGCATTGTGCATTTGTATCAGATGCCATATTTGATGAGGTGGGAGTGAGAATGTGTTGGTGTGGCGTGAAAGGGCTAGAACTTACAAATAGTAATTGTGTTTTATTTTTTAAAATATACATACAGTGTATGTATATATATATATATATATATGTATATATACTGTTGTAGGTGTAATGTATCTTTCATACAGTGTACCATTCAGATTGCTTTAATAAAAGCACAGGAACAGCATGAGAACAACGAACATGTAAACACATTGTAGGCTAAGTGGTGTGAATGGCTACTAATACAATGTAGATCTCTATGTAAACAGTGTGTGCAATTCTAGTAATTGACACTATTCTGTCTGTATCACTCACTACTCATTGTCTATCCATCTTCATATGTGTTTGTCTGTGTAAATCGTATCTCTGTATCTCTATCGCTTTCTGTCTGCCTGTGTGTGTGTGTGTGTGTGTGTGTGTGTGTGAGTGGTTTGGTCCAGACATTGGACTCTCTGTGTGATTTGGGGCCAGGCAGG
The DNA here is from genome assembly GCF_008692095.1 of Etheostoma spectabile. Taxonomy (NCBI): domain Eukaryota; kingdom Metazoa; phylum Chordata; class Actinopteri; order Perciformes; family Percidae; genus Etheostoma; species Etheostoma spectabile. Next base: position 26,412,105 of record NC_045742.1, read on the forward strand.
GTCTCACTATGGTTAGTAAGGTCACGGCAAGCCAAGTTACTGTCTAATTAGATTATTGGACACATCCTGCTTAGAGGCCACACACACACACACGCACACACACAGGGCTAGATAAGGAGAAAGGTGTGTGTGGTAGTGTCTCTTTCTGTGTGTATCAGTGACTGTGTAAGTTTGCGCTGTGTGTGTGTGTGTGTGTGTGTGGGTGTGTGTGTGGTGTGTGTGTGGTGTGTGTTTAAGAACAGGAAGGGAAGGGGCCAGACTGCAGCTGACCCTTAGAGGCCTTGACCAGTGTATAGCTCAGAAAAATCTGCAAGTACACACACACACACACACACACACACACACACACACACACACACACATACAGATATATATGTACATCAGACATTTCCGGTCTATATTACAAATAGCTGTTGATACAAACAAACTTTTGATCTTCTTTTTCTGTTTGTTTTCTCTTCCTCTCCCACATGCTTTTGAATCTACAATGATTCATGTCAGTTTTGCAATAGTTTACAGTAATATTCTTTAATCATGACTCAGAATTTCAACCTCAAAATAATGAAGAGAGATATGTTGGGAAGAATAGGAACAGGCAACAGAGCAGGCCGGGAAGTATCACAGCAGCAATGTAGAAAAAGACAAAAAAGTGCAAATGCATTAGCATGAGGCAGATGACACCTGCTCAAGAACACAGTGGCAACCAATGTTGCTTTTTCAAATGGACACCATCTGGAAGGGCTGAGAAGCGACAGAGCTGCTTCTATGGTATTAGAATTACAGGATAGCAACCAGTTTAAAGAGAAATTCATTCAGGAGCTGTTCGACCATCTGACGCGCTGAGCCTCATTAATAAGCGTTAGTTTCCTATTGTGGCTTTACTTTTGTCCGACAATGTGATCTACGAGCGTTCAAGTTGCCCGAGGAGAGCAGGAGTTAAACACGGCCATCCCATCTACTCCAAATCCGTGCCAAAAGACAGACTGTGTTGTGACAATGAACAAGCTGTCATATCAATAGACGCCCAAGTGAAACCAAGAATATAAGGCCCAACATGTCTTTCTTTTTGAGTTCTACGGGCCATATATAGTGTACTTTCCACTTCTGTGTACACTGCAAATTGTGATTGATCAACTTCTAGGCAAGTCCCGCCCTAATAAGCAGCCTGATTGGTTGGTGTTAGGCATTGACCTGGAGTAGTTAACATTAGGATAGCCGATTGGTCAGGGGATATGACCTGGACAAATCGGGTTACGTCACCATGCGTAAGCATGGACGCCTGGCCAATAGTATTGTGTGAATGCTACTGGAGGGCGGGTCTTGCTTAGAAGTTGCATGGGTTCCATAATAATGCAAGAATGACACTAAGTTGGAAGGATCTGAGTGTATAGGAACGTTTTCTGTGTCACGACATGAAACACTACAATAGAATAAAGCTTTTGGGTATAAATAGAAAAAATATCAGTCTCCATTTCATGTCCATGGATCACCTCCAGACTTTATACAGTACTACAGTACAAGTTTGAGATTTACTTCTCTGGTTTCTGGCTGTGAGAGAGAGAAGCTCATGCTCTTAAATGTTGATTGGACATTCCTAGGCCGTTCTTAATCTAGGTGGCGTTCGCCTATCTGCTTGTGTTTTTTTACTTAGGAGACTTTAGTAATGCCATACAAACACAGATCACTCTTTTATCTGATTGACACTTGATTAGAAATTTTATTCAACTGTATTTATCGTGTCAAATCATAACAGAAGTTATCTGAGGACACATTACAGATGGAGTAGGTCTAGACCCAACAATTCCACCCAAAGAATAAGCATTCAGTGCAACAGTGGCAAGGAAAAGTGTCCTTTTAGTCTATATTCATGACGGTACACTTCCGGGATTTCTCTTGTGCAGCTAGAAATTCTCCCGGATGTCCTTTTCTGCCGAATGTCTACCTTCCTCTTTATTTGTGTTGGCATTTCATAGATTATTTTTTGGACATTTTTAGGCCTTTATGGGACAGGACAGCTGAAGAATTGAAAGGGGAGAGAGGGAAGGAATGACATGCAGCAAAGGGCTGCAGGTCGGATTTAAACCCCGGCCCGCTGCGTCGAGGAGTAACCCTCTTTGTATGGGCGCCCGTTCTACCAACGGAGCTATCCGGGCGCCCGATTGCATTGGCATTTTAAACTCCTGTGGATTTATGAAAACTATGGTTAACTGCTCCTCAGATCTCTGCAGGGTAAATCCAGACAGCTTGCTGGACTATCTGTCCAATCTGAGTTTTCTATTGCACGAATAAAACAACTTATGTCGATGTTCGAGCAGGACCACCGCAGCAGTTGCAACCGTAATCCAGGTGCCACCACAATCCAAGGCAATCAGGGAGGCGAGAAAGCACAAGCACCCCAGGGATGAGCTAAGTTAGTTACACATGTTCCACCAAAACAAGTTCCTTCCCGAGGCTATTTTGCAGTTGCACCGTGGCTCCGTACTGTGCTCAGCGCCGCCCAAGGAGAGTGTGATTGGTTTAAAGATATGCCAACAAACCAGAGCACGTGTTTCTCCCATCCAGGAACGCTCTGTGGACTAACCAGACCATCCTCCACAGCGCCGCGGTGCAGGAAGGTCTGGCAAAGCCAGACTAATGATACCCAGACTAGTTTGATTTTGTGATGTTTCCCTACTATCTCTGCTCCTTAACAGAGAGAGTTTGGGTGATCGGACTGTACACACTTTAATACAACTTTTTGTGAAATATAATGGGAAACTTTTTAGCAGATTTGTCATTTTTCCTTAATAATGATTAGCTCAGGTAGAGCAGTGGATGAAGAGCAGTAAGAGATAAGATATAAATAACCCTCTAGTTTCTGTCCAGTTCAATTTTCTATTTTTTTTTCAATGTATCATTTTTTTCTTATAGTGTCAACTTATTAATCAAATCATAGCACACTCTACTGGTCTTACAAATTTCCATACCACTTTGTTCTAAACAAAATACCAGCTGATCTGAGTGGGGGGGGGCTGAACTTTAATGCAATATCTACGTTGCCCATTATCAGCAACCATTCATCCAATGTTCCAAAGGCACATTATGTTTACTTATCTTCAATGCATTCAAACCTTTATTTAACCAAGATAAAAAATCCTTGAGATTCAAAATCTCTTATACAAGAGTGTCTTGGAAAGTGGCAGCAGAGCGGTTTCAAATAGACAATCTGATATCATATTAAAAAAAAACTAACTGAGAAAACATTGGAGAACCCCTTTGCAATTATGTAAGCACATAATGTAATCTGAAAACTGCTGCCCTGGTTAAAAAAACAATGCAACTGATCTCAGCTGGTATTCTGTCTACAATGGAGTGCAATGGAAATTTCTAAGTGACCCCAAAATTTTTGACCGGTACGGTATCTCAGGTCACTTTACAGATAGAGGACGTCTAGACCACACTATAATTTACAGAGACTCAAAAGCATATGATGCGACAGTGGCGTGGAAAAACTTCCTTTTTCCAGGCAGAAACCTTGAACAGTTGAACACACCGTCCCCCCTCTGACAAGCCCCTGTCTCTTCTTGCCTTCATCCCTCCTTCTGCCACATGCTGCAAGACGACCGACCCTTCTTAATTGTCGGCGTAATCAGTGTGATTCATATTGCCTCATTAATATGCCTGTTGTTCACACAATCTCCCCTCATGTCTCTCTCCACACTAATGTATCCCTTTCCGTCCTTTGCCACTCCTCTCTCCATCTCCTCACGTCCCTCTTTATCTCTCAATCCAAAGTCCCTTTTCTCCCTCTTTTCTCCCATTTCCACCTATTTGTTTCACTCGCTTCCATGACCCACTCCCTCCCTCATCTTGTTCACCGATCGCACATAAATTAACATTGAAGGCTTCCATAATTGCTTATGTAAAAAAAAAAAAACTCACACTAATGCACACAGCGCTCCCTATTTAACGGGTCTAATTTTATCCCCCTGCACCGTATCAGCCGCCCCACTAATACACACGGTTTTAATGCTAAATGATTGATGTCTCACCATACCACATTTTCCACTTCATTAATAAAAAATTGTGTCCTTATTTATTAATGGGTAATATACATATACATGTATTTATGATTCAATTAGGGCAGCGATGGAACTGCAGTCGGGATCCATAAGAGGGAATTTACTGTGTAAGCTTTAAGATCTAAGTGCTTGGTAATGTATCTCCTCTTGCCATGGAAGACTTGATAGCACTGTGCCGTTAAGGAGGGCTGGGCAGTAATAAAGTTGCACAAGGTTTTACATGTAGCCACGATGTCAGAAGTGAGGCACTAAAACTAAAAGTAATTTAGCTATAAATAAAGCTAGAAACAAATGTTTTAACGAGTGAATGAAATTGAGGATAATTCATTAAAATAATAAGTAGTTGTTAAGTAAAGGACTTAAACATAGTTTAGTCTGAAATTGAACGGAAGAAAAGGTTAGGTTTCATTAAAGCAAGGGTTGTTTTCAGGCCAAGGACCCCAAAGCTAAAAGAGAGACCGAGTAGGGATCCCTTACTAAATATATTGTATGCAATTGAGTTGTATATTAAAGCGTCCATATTCTGCTCCTCTTCAGGTTCATAACTGTATTTTGAGGTTGTACCAGAATAGGTTTACATGGTTTCATTTTCAAAAAACACCATGTTTTTGTTGTACTGCACATTGCTGCAGACCCTGTTTTTACCCTGTGTGTTTAGGTCTCTGTTTTAGTTACGGAGAGAGACATCTCACTTCTATACTATCTTTGTTGGGAGTCGCACATGCTCAGTAGCTAGGCAAGATCCCATCAGCTAGATAACTCTTTCTCCAACTTAGGTCAGTACAAGGCTGGATTAGCTGGGAGACTTCTTCTAGATGAGGGCCACTTGTGGAATACTCACTCAAAACAGTATGGATAGTTTTTTTCTCCAAGTTTGTATGTGTGTGGAAGCAGCAGAGACAAAATAACTCAAAAATGAATAAATCTCAGAAAAAGTGATTTAAAAAATAAATAAATAATATGGGCACTTTAAACTGGGCCGGATAGTGGAAAATAAATAAACATGGATTATTTATGCATACTTTTTTATTGTTAAATGTACATGTGGAAGGGACCCTGGAATTCCAGAGTTCTTGCGAGAGCACAATTTGAATTTGCTCAGCGAGTTACTGTGGCATCGAGTGATGCTGCTCATTAACTATACTCTTGTAGCTGAGCTGCACCAATCAAATCGCGGTATCTGATATAGGCGGGCCAGAGGCGAGCTACACCAATCACATTGGTGTATCTGATATAGGCGGGCCAGAGACGAGCTGCACCAATCACATTGGTGTATCTGATATAGGCGGGGCCAGAGGCGAGCTGCACCAATCAAATTGGTGTATCTGAAATAGCAGTTAGTTCCACTGGTAGCTAAGCGAATGGGGCTCTGGATACGTAACCCCATGTGTTGGTGTGATTGGTCGTAATGTTATCCAATTGTGTGCAGTAGGTTTTCAAACGTACGCTTGGTGCCGCCCCTCAAGATGGCCGACTTTCATTACTCACTGACAGACCCTTAGTCTTTCGGATTTGGGACACTGTCTTCCCTGTACTGGCACATGTACACATGGAGTCAGAAAAACTAGTTTGTTAGTTGCTAAGCTAGCAGGAAATGCATTTTAATGTTTAATGCTTCAAGTTAGCTAGTAAATGAGTAAACAGTGACCCAGCTGTGATCGGCTTCACACGTTACAAAGCCACTGGTGACCGGAATAGGCTTTGGGTGCCAAAACAAGTGGAACGTTTAATTCCTAATCCCAATCCAAGTTAAAAGTTCTTCACTTTTAAGCGCACTGCACCAAAGCCAAGGACAGATCTGAAAGGTTTTAAGTGTTTTTATATGGGCCAAGTCACTCCAGAGATAATCACTTTGAGATGTGTTGTGTATATTAGCGCTTTACAAACAGGGGAGATTAAATAATTGTATTGGGTTCATTTAAAATACCGTAGACTCAGCAATAGCGTAATTTTGACATAGTAGGGGCAGGACTATGTAAGTATTATTTATATAGCTTTCTTTTCTTTTTTTGTTCTTCAATTTTGTCTTTTTGTGTTTTTATCTGATTTTGTTTTCCTTATCTCTTTTACAGTACGTAGATTGTTCGGGGTAGAAATGAGATCAGGGGGTTGAAGCGACATTTCAGATTTTGGATTTCATTATAGATTTATTTCACGTATTTATTTGTTTCATTCCAGTTTCTAAACAATGACGGCTTTTCTGCATTGAGTATCTTTTACTTTTAACACTTTACATTTTCACAATGCAAGACTATTTTTACAGGGGGGTTTTAGTGCTTTTACGTAGGTAAAGGATCTGAATACTCCTTCCACCACTGCACTGGAGATGAAGCTTATCCCATTGTCTGGTCAAATATCTAATTCTCACCTCACAATAGATTTGTATATCCTATCTGTCATAAACCACAGACTACAGACTGTAGTTTGAATAAATCACAAAACACACACACACTCTCTCTCACACTCACACACACACACACACACACACACACATATCCCAAGGTTTACCAGCCTCATAAATCAAGTCCTAAGGAGGACACTGGTTTGCTTTAGCCATTACTGTTGGGCAGTATCTTCTACTAAATTAGCTAATATTAGCAGCCCTTTTTTTTGCAAATGTGTGTGTGTGTATCTGACCGCTAACCTAATAGAAGTCTGTATAACCCTGCTGGCGGAGAACATGCGGCAGCAGGGCTAATAGAAAGATAATGAGTCCGTCCATACTCACGCCTCTATTAAATCTCCCCTTAATACTCTCTCCGTGGAACGGCGGGTGTATTAGAGCCCGCTCCTCCTTTATGACTGCTGCAGCGTTATGAGTTATGAAAAGTGAACCGTCAATGAATATTCATGGTCCGGCGGAGCTAAATACTTCTCACAAAGAGTTTGTGTTTACAGCCAGAATTAAAGGTGTTTCCCAGACCGAGCGCATGCAGGAGTGGAAGTGGAAATGTGTGGGAATGTAAGATTAAACTAGACTTGAAAACAATACAATAACACAACACAGGATTTTTGGCAACGGGCTTGGGGTATCAACCCAAAGCTTCACAGATACCAGCGTTTTTTACATGTTTTGACTTGTTTTACCACAGATCCTGCATATATTCCTGCATATATTTTACATCGTTGTTGATCACATTCCAAAACATGCTGTCATGCAAGAGTTGTTTAATCATTTTTTCCCACCTTCCAGGCAGCCTTTGTTTTCCTTCGTTTTGGAATTGTTTAAATCTACAGAGCCCCGAAGGGGAAAAAAAGTAGCTGTCCTACTGGGGACAAACACCAATCTCAAGAGCTCGAGTTTCAAGGTCAAGGTGATTTTTTTCCTCCCTTTTTCATGGAGGAAAAAACCAAAACAAATTTTTTTTTTTTTCTTAGTTTCCCCGCCCCTACAAAACAAAGTCAAGATCTCGCAAAAGTGTTTGTCCCAGTACATGTTTTTTTTAATTTTAATTTATTTATTAATTTAATGTTTTATTATTGTTTAAAAAAAAATTAAAAATTCTCCATGTCAAACTCAAAATCCTGCAAAAATGTTTGTCCCAGTGCATGTTTTTTTTTTTAAATTAAATTAATTTATTGTTATTAATGTTTTTTTAAATTAAAATTATTTTTGTATCCATGTCAAACTCAAGATCTTGCAAAACAACATCAAAATCATCAAAAAAATTTTAAGATTTCTTTCCCCTCCATGTCACCTACACCGTATACATCAGCTATTGGGCGATTTTAAAACTTGGCAGTCGATCCCAGTGACTGTATCTGATTTCATTTGGTAATTTGCGATATTATATTTTTTAGGGTTGTTGTTATCATAACCACGGAAAGATACTTTTGTCCTATTGGCTGGCAGGTTTCAATTTCAACTCGAGACACCATAAACGACAGCTCAATCACCTTAAAATGCGCTCAAGGACCTTGGAAAATGAAGCTGCTCTGCTGAAACAACACCAAACGTCCCATGATCATATCACAAGTGTCGCAAATCCAGCATGGTTAGTCGGACGCTATACGAAGCGATTGAAAGAAGATGAAATTCCACGCAGCTGACCTCCCATGCTATATGCTATTACTGTATTCTGACAGCTAAATAGTCGCTAAATGGCTGTTATCTCTCTTAAAACCAAAATACAAATACAACTGTCCCTGGGACAATGCCTTTCACCATGGACAGAGGACCTACGTCCACATTTGACACATGCACTATCAGCAAGGCACACAAGAAAACACACACACACATACACACACACACACACTCGCACACACAATATGACCGCGTGGCTGATTGAATTATGGGCAGTGTCAGTTGGGTGATTCCTGCGTGTGCATCACGGTGGATGTCAGTGGGTGGATCCTTTGCATGTCGCGTTCGATCAGGGCCTTGACTTAAAAAAGCCGTAATAGTTTTTGCTTAATTGTTAAGATTAGATGAATTTGTTTCTGGATCATCACAGATTTTGACCCAATGAGCTGACTGATGCAATAAAATTTGAATACAACCCTCAAATGTCAATGAAAGTGGTAATCATTCATTTTTATTTTATCATATAAACATATAAATATATATATATATATATATAAAGAGTTTTATTAAGTGGAATGAATGAAGGAATGTGTGGATAATTTGTTTTGATTAAAACTAGTTAAATTTTTAATGATACGACAATAAAGGCATTCTATTCTTTTGTATTATCATGCATACATTACTACATTATTTTTCCAATTAATTTGCAACAATGTATCCACATGAGATTTTGTTATATAAATACTTCATTCACAGTTTATCTGATTATATTTCAAGATGTAATTGCCCATCTGCTAACATAGGATGGCATTAACTATACATTTTAAAGTTATACAGCCATATTGTGTAGTGTTTGTGTGTGTGTGTGTGTGTGTGTGTCATGGTTGCATGGTTGGTTTTCCCGCCTGTAACAATCTGGCCCACCCTGATATGTTTCACCTGCTCCTGAGCCCTCGTGTCCACCTGTCCCTTGTTTCACCCTCGTTAACCTTGCGTATTTAGTCTCTGCGTTGTTCCTGTCTGTTGTCAGATCATTGTGTGTATGTGTCCACCCCCTTTGTCTCAGTGTTCCAGTTTATTTTGATTCCTGGTCTTTTGGTTCCTCAACATTGTTTGGAACTTTTATCACATGCTTACTTCAAGACTCTTTTTGTTGGAACCCCTTTCATTTATTACATCTTTGAACACAACACTGCTCTGTTGTCTCTGCATTCCGCCACATCTCTAAATCAAGACTGTGTGTGTTTGTGTGTGTGTGTGTGTGTGCGCGCGTGCGAGATAGAAAAAGAGTGTTATATATGAATGTGAATTAGATATTTGACCAGACAATGGGATAAGCTGCATCTCCAGAAGTGACCCGAATAAACCCTGGGTGCAAGACATTATAAAGGTTGTGTGTGTGTGTGTGTGTGTCATCATTGGAAGTACTTTAAAAAACAATTCAGTGCAATTTAAATTTCTTTGCATTGAAAGGAAATGTGGTTATTTGTTTATTTTTCATCCCGATATCTTCACTGGTTTCAGTTTGCCTTGCAACGTCTGGCAACTCCTTCTTTTATTGTTGTGCACAAGACCAAATAAAAACCTTAAACCTTGAGAAGAAAAGTGAGCAAGATTCATATCCAGTATATATACCCGATAATTAAAACAAACAGCTGCTTGGAGGAGGAAAGGACATTTAGAAAAGTCAAACATGTAAAGTCTAGGGGCATTTTTAAGTTTTTTTTGCATATAACCTGATGCCCATGTGTTTCATATGAAAAGGTCCAGAACAAACTCCGCTTTCTGCATAGTGACGCCCCAAATAGTTTTCAGACCCATGTATAAAGAGATAATTTGGCCCTAAAGCTAAATCTCTGAAATTGTTTTGGTGCTTAAGATGAGTTCAAAAAAAAAAAAGTCTTGGGTTCACAAAAGCTTCTTACTTTAATATGAATAAAATAGTAAGTTAAATGTCTAAAATGAAATCTTGTAATATTGATTTTTGAGTTGGAGTGCCGTCAAGCGTGGCTTGGACTTGCCGGTGGGTCTTTTGTCCTCAGAGGGTTAAAAAGACAGAGGCATGCCAAAAAGCAACCCAGCCTAAATCCTAACCACTCACCGTTACATTAAAGTCTCAAACTAAATAGCAGCAACTAACAAATAACCTTGTACTGACTCGAGCTGTGTTCACTTCCCCTGCGGTGCTTCTGAGTAATACCACATTGTGGATTCTTCTTGTCCAAGCTTCAGATTTTGTAAATCGAAATAATGCACACACAAAATCCCAGTTAATGGATTTGTCACTCCGTTCACAACACCTTGGAGAGAGGCGATGTGGCTTTTGTCCGACGTCTGATTCTTCAGCGTTGCATTACATCACATATTCACACAATCTGCATCGCACTTTCCGTCTCTTTTCAAACTCACACATATGGACGCATGAATATAAACCCCACAGGGGGAAAAGCATACACATATACACAAAGTAAGTTATTTAGATGTGTGGAAGGGAGGGTAATGTGATTTCACCTCTAATACCCAGGTAGAGACACATTGTCCCTGCCAGTGCTGTCCCTTTACATGTAAAAACAGGAGAGGAGGCACATATGAATGACAATGCGACGTGTGTCAGCGCAGGCTGACTTATTGGGGATGTATAGTGCAGGCCAGGCCAGCTTTATTCACTTCGCTGTGTTATTTACCCCTTTTTTCTATTACCAGTGCATTTTTATTGCAGATGGAAATGGGAAAGATGTAATTGCCTACCAGGTATCTGCTTGCATTATCAGGCCTAGGATGGCATTAACTATAAATAGATAAAGGACATTATGCAGCCATATTGTGTGGTTTGTTTGTGTGTGCGTGTGTGTGTGTGTGTGTATGTGTGTGTGAGAGGTGTGGGTTGGTGGGTGGACGATAGGGCCAACGAGGGTTTTAGAAAGTGTGTGTGTGTGTCAGAGAGAGTGTGTGTTATGTGATTTATTCAAACTACACAGCCTGTGGTTTATGACAGATAGGATATACAAATCTATTGTGAGGTTAGAATTAGATATTTGACCAGACAATGGGATAAGCTTCATCTACAGAAGTGACCCGAATAAACCCTGGGTGTATAAGGACATTGTATAGGTTGTGTGTGTGTGTGTGTGAGTGTGTGTCATCATTGGAAGTGCGTTAGAAAATAATTCATAGTGCAATTTAAGTTTCTGTGCATTAAAAGGAAATGTGTGGCATGTGCAAAACTGCATCGTTCATGCAAGATCAGCAGAGAGTGTGACAGTAGAAAGCCAATGCCTCCTTTCTGTCTGTCTGTCTGTCTGTCTGCCTGCCTGTCTGTATGTCTTTCTGCCTGCCTGTCTGCCTGTCTGTCTGCTTGCTTCAGTCTGGTTCTGTGGGCACAGACAAAGTCAAACTGCTGCTCGCACATATTTGGGCGGCTATTTAATTAAAAGTGGATTACAAGAGTGTTGGGTAAACAAAGATCAGATTAACAAATAGGCCGTCGCTGCTTTCCCATTTGCTAATGCAAATTTGACTTGACGATGGGATTGGTCGTGCAGAAGAACGGCTCCACCACTCCGACGGAATATTAAGACCCGGTCTGGAGCTCAAGTTAAGTTGGGACGGCTCGCAGAAGTTGGCTAAGCCCCCATCCTTATGCCCTGTGTGTGTGTGTGTGTGTGTGGGTGTGTGTGTGTGTGTGTGTGTGTAAAGAGATGGGTGTGTTGTCTTTCAAGACACTAGTCCTCATTTCTTGTCTCCAAGGTGTGGTTCTTGATTTGAATGATGCAGTTAATGCAGCAGATGATAAACTACATTCGTGCGGTTTTGTAAATGTTTTTATATCAAACCGGAAAAAATATTCAAACACGAGACAGGCTGCAGACACCACATTTCATTTGGTTTCTGTCCAAACATTTCTGATTCAGTATTGAAATGTCTGGTTCTGCACTATGTGTGGGTAGACACAACAGTCTCTTAAAAAACACACAGTACACACACACACACACACACACACACACAAAGTAGATCATTGCAGTGACTTAAATGTAAAGAAATCTAAACTTTTTCCTTATTTTGCAGAGGAACCCATACAACCCTCAAGGATCCCTTGAACTGCCTTCAGGACGGCCAGCACTCCAGGCCCGAGTCCATCATTTCACCTCCCTTTTCTCAGTCCAGTTTGTATTGTTTTGTATTTTCCATCGGGATTTTGGCTTAATGCCTAAAACCAGGTAGGGAATGAGTCCTAGTTTATATCTTGGGTTCTTGTTTCTGAGTGAGTGGACAAAGGAGCGGGAGATTGGTCGGAGAATCGGAGCAGCGGGTGCGGTATTACATTCAATTTATCACACCATTGTGACAATAGAGAGCTGAGCCGGAAGGCAAAGCTCTCGATCTACTGGTCAGTGTTTGTTGCTAAAGGAGCCATTTGAGGTGGTTCGGGCACCTGGTGAGGATGCCTCCTGGGCGCCTCCCTAGGGAGGTGTTCCAGGCACGTCCAGCTAGGAGGAGGCCTTGGGGAAGACCCAGGACTAGGTGGGGTGATTATATCTCCAACCTGACCTGGGAACACCTCGGGATCCACCAGTCGGAGCTGGTTGATGTGGCTCGAGAAAGGGAAGTTTCGGGTCCCCTGCTGGAGCTGCTCCCCATTGTCCGGATAGGAATATGTGTTGATTTGCCAAAACTTCAACTGCTACCAACCCCTCACACCGGAAGCTTCATTTGGGACAATTCTATCACTTTGCCTTGTCAAAACGCCCCTCAGGCTGAATACTAATTCCACTTCCTTGACTTGTATTGGCAGGCCCAAAACATGGCTGTCATCCTAACCTCAATCATCAAACCTAAGCCAAAACACAAGTCTATGTTTGGTGGAGCCTGATGAGGGCCATGTGCAGTCTGGCAGGAAGCTCTGCAGGCAGGCAGGCTTTGTTCAGGGCAACAGAGTCATGTTTGCTCAACCCACTGTACATATCTGGAAAACAAAACAAAACATGACCTAATTGCGATTTACATTGAGCGTGACGATTGCATTGTCAACTCATCGCATGCTGAACGCCCTGTACAAACAGAAGGGGTTATCTAGGTACAGTAGCCAGGATGCGCCAATTCTGGGAATGAATGTGATAATTCTGCTATTCTTGACAACTTACGTGTCTAATCTCACAATGTTCTGCAGACATTCTGTCTTGACATTCTTTGTAAGTCTGTAAGAATGTCTTGACACGCGTTATACATGCGTATAGCCCAGAAGCCTCGTTAGTGGCTCTATGAGGTCTGGATCAACACTGGCTGGCTCAACTGTGATACAACGGGTGGCAGTAGCTCAGTCTGGAGGGAGTTGGGTTGGAAACTGGAAAGTTGCTGGTTCAACTCCCCATATGGACCAAGGTATGGTGGTGGCCTGGTGGCTGGAAAGATGCCAGTTCATCTCCTGGGCACTTGAGCAAGGCACCAAACCCCCAACTGCTCTGGGAACCTTTCCATGGGCATCCCCTATTCTGACATTTCTCCATTTGGTGCATGTATAGGTACTGCACATGTGTAGAATAATAGTGAGCGTATATTGTAATTTCCCCTTGTGGGATTATGAAGTATACATCATTATTATTTTTTGTATTATTATTATTATTATTATTACATTTCCAGGATGATTGCTTCACATTCAGGCACTGCTGGATGTCTCTCACCTTCCGCTCTCTGTGTCTTTCCCTTGTTAAACACCATTTTTCTTAGGAAAAAGGCAAGCTACATGCAAAAAAATGGCAAATTTGGAAGAAAAGATTGGATCATGCAGCAAGGCAGGCCTGCTTGGTTCTTCTGGGGAATGATGGTAAAGAGTGAAGTTCATATTTTCCCAATAAACTGTTTTCCTGAGCCTGGCATTTGGGTTTGTTCTGTCCTGCCAGTAACAGTAAAGATTCACAAAGTATATCTCTACAGCATTTACTCTCTAACTGGAACGTTTTAGGACCGATTGGAGTGCATGTACAAAATACACAGGGTGATACACGTTTAACCATGTATCAAGCATTTTTTCTTTTTTTTATTTGTGCGCATTTTGTCTCATAATGGCAATGCTAACAGGCTAATGTTAAGTAAGTATTCAATTCAATTTAATTTACAGTATCAATTCATAACAAGAGTTATCTCGAGAAACTTAGTCCACACTGTAGTATACAAAGACCCAACAATTCCAGTAATTCCTCCATGACCCAGAGCTTGGTAGGCGGTGTCTGACGGGGTCGGTTGGGGTCGTAATAAAGAGTGGCAATAACAGTCACAATAAAAGATAATGGAACAGTGACTAGAAATAGTAGTTTGTAGTAGTTCATGGCATAGCAGGGCACTGCAGGACGTTTCAGGGCACCTCAGAGCGTAGCAGGATGTAACAGGGCATCGCAGGACGTGTAGCAGGACCACGGCAACAGCTGCAACCATGCTTTTGGAGCCTCCCTAGTGAAGACAAGGAGACATGCTAGAAAAAGAACATAAGGACTCCAGGGAATAACTCCTCAGAGCAAGGTTAGTGACAGGCATTTCTGGGACATGATGCACACAAATGGAAAGATA
>NC_045742.1:26426760-26430839 GCF_008692095.1 Etheostoma spectabile
AGAGGAGCTCAGTGTGTCAAAGGAAGTCCCCCGGCATAACTAAGAGAGTCAGGGTAAAGAGAGGAGCCTGGTCGGGCTAGAACTCTCCCCTGTCGGATCAGGCTGTGCTGACCTGCCTCCCTCTACTTTGAATATATTATTGATTATATGGTAAATGACACTGACGACTATAACGAGAAACAGGTACTACTCACTCCCTAACTATAAGCTTTATCATTAATGTCTTTGTCACCATCTTAGTTCATTGTGTTAGCAGGCTAACGATCGCATCTGAGGTTGATGGAAATAGCAATTGTTTTGCTGGAACAAAACAACTTGTTAGCCAAACTTTGACCTGCTGATGTTACAAACAAAAAGTCTGGGACTTATCAGAGTGATTGCAAAATTCTCAGTTAAGCTTTACTTGACGCTATCTACATATAAGTGACATGACACTGTCATGAACGTGTCATAAACATTATAAACAAGTCATAAACATTTATGACATAACGCTTCTTTTAGTAAGTGTAACTTGGTTATGGCATGACAAGTTATGGTTAGGGTTATGGTTAAGGTTAGGGTTAGGGTTCATGTGTCATGACAACCTGTTCTCACTCCGAACTCGTAAAATATGGACGTTTGGACAGTGGCCGTCAGCATCTGAAGGGACAAAACAAGCACCCTTCAGAGAGTTTGTATAACGTACCGGGGAGAGCAGCAGCTACACAGGGTTTAGAGAGTGGTGTGTCAGGGGGAAAATTCCGCGTAGGGAGGTAGGTTGGTTGGTTGGGGGGGGGGGGTGGATGGGTCAAACAAAGGACTTTCGCCCAGGAGAGCGGGGTTCTCATCCCGCGTGGCACCTTTCCTAAAATACCTTTGTTCTTTAACCATCCTGTTATTCCCACGTGTCACACAGGCATGAGCCCACCCACAAGCTTTTCATTAACATAACTCATAACTCAAAGGAATAACAGGTCAAAAGGGACGCCCAAAGTCCCATTCAAGCTAGTTTAGATAAGATACTAAAGGAGACTTTTAGCGTCAATGACAACAAAGGCACCTGACCAAGCGTCCATATTTAACGAGATGGGAGTGAGAATGTGTTGGTCATGACCGAGTCATAACAGTGACAGCGTTATGACAGTGTGATGCCACTCTTATGTGGATGCCTTAAAGTGTTAACAAATTCTTATTCTCTGGAAAACCAAAACAATGTCTACCAATCTTATTCCAATCTATCCAATAGCTGTTGAGACATTTAACTTTAAACTAGATTAGGTTATTATTGTACAGGGAACACACATATCTGTACCAAATATGGTGCTAATCCATTTAGTAAATGTTGAAATGCTGTAAAATGTTAAACCTGTTGTTGTCAATAGTGGACATGCAGTGCTTTGTCTGGGAATCATGATTTTTATAAAAAAAAAATCCTGGAAATTCATCTAATATTTGTTGAGGTATTTCTGGCTGATTTTACATCCCTAGCGCCACACCGCTAACGTGGCTAAATAACGTTTTAACACATGACAAAGTGAGCACAGTCTGACAGTCTCAGCATCTTCGTCTTTATTTCTTCCTTCACATCTCCTTTTCATTTTTTTTCCTCGCCCTTCACATCCCTCACTCCCCCCTCGGCCCGTGCGTCTCACAGTTTTGGACACGGTTTTGACCTTGCCGTGATAGACTGTGGCTGGGTTCATCCCTCTTTCTCAGGACACCTCTCACCTCCCCGGTCACAGGAGACGGAGGGAAAAAGACGAATGAAGTGGAGTCGGAGGAGGAGGGATGGATTTATCGACGAGAGGCTCGGGCTCGGGTTGATGCATCAGAGTCTGGATCATGGCGGATGATGATGAGGCCTCCGGGTGTCAGGGACAACTTTTTACAGGCCTGCTGGAGGCCACGCATCCATCCATGAAACTGTCTGTTTAATCTATGCAAATCAATCCTTTTAGCAAAATATGTTTGCTTTAATGTTTGTTTTTCAAAGCGGTAAATCATTAGTCATCAAGTCCTCATTTAGATCTGTTTTTTTGCTGCAATTTCAAGAGATTGCCTGAAACTAAAACACTGTGATGTTTCTTTACAGTCAGATCCCAGTCACGTGTCCCATGTTTCATTCTTCAGTTCGCCGGTCATCCAACATTGGATTTACAGCCCAAGTCAGAGGAGGAAATAAGTTGAAAGACATGCACAGGGAAAGACAAGCTTCAGGCTCAAAGGGATGAAGTTAAAACTACCAAATAGAGACAATACTGTTCTGTTTTTCTACCTTTATGATTTATTCTGTTGTAGTCTATATCACTGACGTTCCACTTCCGGGATTGCTCCGTTTCCGACAAAAATGTCACTTGATTTCATTCATTTAGGTTGGATATTCGTTGCCTTGAGCTTTTTTTGTGTTGGCATTTGAAACTCCGGCGGATTTCTGAGGACTATGGTTAACTGCTCCCCAGTGTGGTGTCTCTCTTTGACCACTACTTTAACCCTCTGAGGCCTAAGAGCAGTTTTAGATATCTTCTTAAATTCTCATTTTAAGTTTTTTTTTGCATACAACTTAATCCCCACTTGTTTCAAACTGTTCAGAACTCTGCTTTCTGCAAAGGGATGCCAAACATAGTTCCAGAACAATGTAAAAAGAGATAACTTGGCTGTAAAGTGGAAATATTTCTCAAATTTCTTGTGAAAACATAGCTACACTCAATTGTTATGGTGCTAGAAATGTCTTGGGTTCACAAAAGTAGAGTAATATATGAAAGCAATAAGAAAATATTGTAATTAGGCTTTTTGAGTACTCGCCAATGCGTCCTTTGTCCTCAGAAAGTTAAAGCTGTTTGACTCTCTGTGGTTGGTACATGAAGAAAGATATTCGTAGAGGCGGAGCTACTTGGCCTGTCTTCCCATCTGACCCTGATGACCACGTGCCGTGAAAATTGGCCGAGCCTCCATGCTGGAACCGACAGCTGCAGTCCTGATGCAGAGGACACCGCGGCTACCATGAAGCTAGATTTAGCCTACATGGGACACACACTCTGCTGGGTGAACCACAGGTCGCCCCCTTCAATAGTATTTTGGTGTAAGGTCGTCATTGCAGGTATTCAATGTTTTGGGTTTATTTGGCCATAAATGTAGACCCTCTTTGTCTCTGATGTGGATCACAGAGCTTAGTTTGGCTTACAGATGCTGATATGAAAAGGCCAGGAACTACAAGTCAGAGCAAGGGCTCCATGCGTTGAATTATACAATAGATTATGTTATGGGCTTCCTCCCATGATGCTAACATGCTTCTATGTTATTTTAGTCTCTGGTAGAAGAGAGATAGTCCATCTGGGTTAACTGTGAAGTCACCCTGTACAGTCAGTCGCAGTGAGCAGCACCGGGGCTTTTCTGCAAGGACAGGACAAGACACAGAGAGTTCAGAAGCAGCGGGATGACACGGAACGCCCAGGGAAAGGGAGGAGGGAGGGGGGCGTGGAGGAAAGACGAGGAGAAGGGGGACAGGAAGAAGAGAGGACAACAGAGAGACTAATGGGACAAAATGTGGGCAGGATGAACTGGGAAAGTGAGAAGAAAGAGGCACAGAGCTGGGAAATTAGAGAAAGAGAAGACATTTTGAGAGAAATGTAATAAGCGATGAAGGAAGTGGACAAAACAAATGGCAGGAAAGCGAGGGGGAAAAGGAAGAGGCTACGGAGGAGATGATGAGATGGGGAGGCAGAGAGGGAAGAAACAGGAGATGGCAGGATTGGATGATGCTGAAAGAAGAGACACAAGTCTGGTTTGATGTCGACAAACTAGAAAGAATGAGACAAAGTCAAGTAACACTGGAGTTAAAGTAGAGCAAGAAAAGATTAAATATAACTGTACTTCAATGTCATACATTGTCACTCTCCCATTGCGTAAAATACGGACGCTTGGCATTTTTTATTCATTATTGACGCTCTGGGGGGGGGCGAACTGACTGACGTGTGGCACAAGAACAGGACTAGGTTCAGGAAAAGATGGTGGGTGGAGTTTCTCTGACACGCTGGACAAGAAGAGGACACAGACCCAAGTTGCGAGGTTGGTCTTGTGTTGTTTGACCTATCCACCCCCCC
>NC_045742.1:26430849-26431499 GCF_008692095.1 Etheostoma spectabile
CCCCCCCCCAACCAGCCTCCTTACCTGGCATTTTGGTCTTTGATGCCACGCCCTATCGAGTAGGGGGGCTTTTTGTGTTGTATCTGAGAGCCACTGACCAAGCTGTCAGTATTTTACGAGGTGGGGTTGGTTTTTGGAGATGATTTCAGCTGACGTCTAACGCTCATCAGTCATTTGTTTTTAACTTCACAGAAAATAAAGCCATGAATTGAAAAAAAAAACTCTATATCAATGGGACCATTCTGCACAGTGATTACTTGATGCTGATGTACACAATCCGACTATACTTCTGTACTTAAGTACAATTTGAAAATGCACTGACCATGATATGATATATCGCTGCTGTCGGGCAAAACCCTTCTATGTCCAAAACCGCAGTTTTGACATCTTATCGGGCTATTTACTTTCTGACAAAGTCAAATGAAATTGCCTCGTCTTTGTTGAAATATTTGCAAAACCCACAGTCAGAAAGATGCAAAGGCCGAACAAAAGCATTGATTTATGAAATAGAAATGAAAATGAATAAATATGGAGTTACAAGGTTTCTGACAGCAGCAATGTGATACGCACTAATAGAACAAAATACTTCGTAATTGATTTACGTCTATAGAATACATTAGAATTAACACCAGATGGCCAAATAACCCCCC
>NC_045742.1:26431510-26451449 GCF_008692095.1 Etheostoma spectabile
CCCCCCCAAAAAAGAAAAAAGAAAACCTTGACAAATTCGATATGAGTTACACATGTTAAAAGTTATTAAAAAAAGTTTTTAAAAAAAAACTTCATTTCTATAGCACTTTCCTTAACAGGGTCACTTAACATGTGCTTTCCAGAAAAAAAGCAAGAGTAACATGACCAACAACTATGAAGCAAAAAACTAAAAATAAAGATTTAATAACCCACCTGAGAAAATAAATGAAACATATAAATGTATACATAGATAAACATATACACGCACATACATGCACATGTACATACACAGACATGAATAAAAAGGGCCAGGCAGAGCGGGGGGGAAATATATCAATGCATAAATGGGAATGAAAGTATTCCATTTCCTCTTCCATTCTTGCTAGTTGTCTAGTTTAGCGGCACTCTGACATGTACGAGTGTGTGAATAGGGCAGGAGGTACCGTACGCCTCCAAGCCTGTGAGGAGGGCCAGAGGAGACAGCATACTCCTCTTCTAAACACACACTTATCAAGCTTGTTTCTCTCCTGGGCTCCTGTTAAGTTTAGTGAGTTAAATAACAATGGAGCAAAGGAAATACAGCAAGAGCGGACTGACCCAAGTGGGGATAAAAGAAATAGGGAGAGGAAATGGAGAAATACAGTGAAGGAGGAGAGGAAGAAGAAGAAGAAGAAGAAGAAGAAGAAGAAGAAGAAGAAGAAGAAGGGCAGACTAGGCTACTGCTGCCTGTCATTCTGTGTCATAGTCACTGGTGCTGTTGTTGTGTGTGTGTGTGTATATGTGTGTGTGTGTGTGTGTGTGGGGGGGGGGGGGGGGGGGGTGAGAGAGACTGTCCAACATAAAATGTTACTTGCAGCGTTGTTTCATTCCTCACAAATCCATATGTATGTGTGGTGTTGTGTGTGTGTTGGTGTGTGTGGTGGTGTGTGTGTGTGTGTGTGTGTGTGTGTGTGGTCTGAGGCCACCAGACGGGCAGGAGGGTAATTTGGTTTGGCACTAATGCAGGGCCAAGGATCTGTGCTCTGGGTGAGAAGAATCTCTCTCTCTCTCTCTCTCTCTCTCTCTCTCTCTCTCTCTCTCTCTCTCTCTCTCTTCTCTCTCTCTCTCTCTCATATCCTCACACACACACACACTTTTTCCAATGTTATCCAAATGGAAGCGGACGGTTCACAGAAGCTCTGCTTCCTGTCGTACGTCACAGCCTCTCAGTGGCCCACTGTGCATGTTCACATGGCAAAGTGGCCGTGCGCGTGATTTAAAGCCCTTGATGTATGTACCCACATACCGCATGGGTGCTTTTACATATCAACATTTGATGTACAAATGTATCCCATAAGACAGTAAGCACTTGTGTGTGTGTTTTGAGTATGGGGGCAAAATTAATTATGAGTCTGGGTTGCCCTGTGCATGTACTTTTATACATACAGTAATTTTTGTGTGTGTGATATCTGTGGCTGTAGTGTTTCTGTAGCTGTGGTATTTGTGTGCATGAATATGTAGGAGGTGTGTGTGTGTATGTGTATGTGTGTGTGTGTGTATGTGTGTGTGTCTGCACTTTAATTTGGCCAGGCGACTGTGACGGCCTCACACCCTGTCACGGCACCTCTTTCTCCCTTCCGCTCACACCAGCAGCAGGGCGATTATAGCCTCGCCACCCTGTTTACACCTTACCCGCCACCAATTACCAGGCGTTGACACCCAAGATATCAACCCGAAGCTGCAGGTTAGTGGGTGTGGTGAGGGGGGGGATGAAATCCACACCCTTGGCCACACTGTCACAGCCTTACCTGTGAATAGGCAGACCGAGAGGGACGGGGCTGCTCAAGGAGAGCACACAGCGATACACTTTACATGAAAAACTCATTTTGATAATACACGATTAAAGCAATATTGCTTCCATTGCTTCTGTTATGTAATTCAAATTTTCTCATATATTGTAGTGCACGCAGCCAGGCCAGACATCATAAGTCACAATGCAATATTGGGATAATTTGGGAAATTATGCGAAAGAGACACGCAACCCACCACAATGTCTACATTTATGCAAAGAACAGAAAAAAAACATATCTGTATGAGGCAAAGTGATCGTTTAGAAAGCAGGAATAAAACCTGTACCACATGTCAATGTAAAGAAGTGTCAGAGAGTTTTATAGCTGAAATCAAAAAGTGTATGTCTGAGCATTTAAGCACATGCACGCAGAAAAACATTCTATGCAGAACAGGTCTTAATTGACAATAATAACTGCTAGAAAGCAAAATATGTCAGAGTTCAATGTATGGCATCCCTATTAAACATTACTAAATATATATCATTACATGTCATTTACCCAAATTACAATTGCTATATAGGCCAGAGGTTGCACGCCTCTGGAGCAACAATGTGTCAGGGACACATTGGTTGATGTATCGCAGTGGGAATTGAACCCAGGTCTCCCACACCAAAGGCATGGGTCATGTCCACAGCACCATCACCAACCCCATCATCAGTTTTAAGAAATGTTGATTTTTTTGCCCCACCTTTTGGTAGGCAGCACACACAGGCAACCTACTGTAAATTATCAGTCATTCCTTATCTGTATTATGATGGCTGACAAGATAAATGAACGATAATGTTCATTTTCACAGCGCTGTGAAACTGAACTTTTCACACAAATACTTGGAATTATTGCTTTAGCAGAAATATTTTCAAGACAAGGACAGCAATAATCAACAGAAAAAAAGAGGCTGTCCTCACCCACGAGTCCCATTTTTTAAAGTGTTATTTAAAACCTATACTAACGGTTTGCTTGCTCGTTTAAAGGCTGTTGTTGTTTCACGATTCAAAGGGAGTTGGAGAATGGCGACACAGCGGGAAATCCGGCAGCGCCGAATGTAGAGCGACAATCCTGGAAATGTACTGCCGTTAATCCAGACTGGTCAGACCCTGACACAGATCTAAACATCTCTTTAGAACTTTGCACGGGTACATATCAGTCATAAAAGTCAAGGTCAGACGTCTTATGTTAGGGGACATAATAGAAACACATTTGTGAGTGGAGGGGACTTTAATAAATATATTTCTTTTCTAAAACCGTTCTTTATAGCACTGGACTGCAACAATTTCTGTGTGTGTGTGTGTGTGTGCTTGTGTGTGTGTGTGTGTGAAGAGGTACTGCACAGAGGTGAGTGTGGCCCTCTGCATGAAAAGGTGGAACAAAGGGCTTGGCCTGGAGCACAGCTTTGATTAATGGACACACACACACACACACACACACCCCACCCACACACACACACACCTGGGCCAGTGTTCATGGAACAGCCAAGCTGTTTTTACACAGGGGAGTGGAGCAGTAACCTCGCAGCCACAGTGATGCCCCACTCAAACATCAGCTAAAACAGGACAATAGTGACTCTTTATGTGTGTGTGTGTGTGTGTGTGTGTGTCCGTCCGTGCGTGTTAATGAGCTGACCTGTTTGGTCCACCTGCTCTCCCCAGCTGGCCGGGCTGAGATGGAGTCGGATGCCGTAAATATCTGCAGGAGACTCCGTCGGGCTTTTGCTTCACCTTCCCTCATCCCTCGCTCCTCCACTCTTCATTTCTGCCCTCTTGTCTCACTCCACCTCCCTCCCTCCATCTTCTCCCCTTGTGCTCATGTCTATCCTGTCAACCCCTCTGCTTCTCTCCTTCCTCACATCCCTCCGTCTGACCTCTTTCTCATCTCATCCCCCCGTTTTGCTGATGTATTCTCCTTTTGCCCCCTCATCTCTTATGCTCACTTTTCTCCTATTCACCTCTCCCAGTTGCTTTCTTCCATTCTATCAGCGGTAAAAGAAACATTTAGATACTTTACTTAAAGTAAATAATTGTATTTTGAGGTTGTACCAGTACAGGGTTACATGCTTTCATTTTCAAATAACACCATATTTTTGTTGTACTGCACATTGCTGCAGACCCTGTTTTCACCCTGTGTGTTTAGGTCTCGGTTTTAGTTACAGAGTGAGACATCTCACTTCTATACTATCTTTGTTGGGAGTCGCACATGCTCAGTAGCTTGGTAAGATCATATCAGCTAGATAACTCTTTCTCCAGCTTTGTTCAGTCCAAGGCAGGATTAGCTGGGAGACTTCTTCTAGATGAGGGCCACTTGTGGAATACCTGCAGAACAGGGACAGGAAGTAGTTCTTTTGGAGATTATGGTCAACTAGTGTGGGTGATGTAGCAATGTTTTTCCATTGAGAACGAGCTAGCATGCTACGGTTAGCCGCCTTGTCTCGGCTAGTGACGTAGAAAGCTGTGCAGATGTTGAACAGCTCACCCAAAGACTCAAAGCAGAGGACAATCAGAAACTGTATCTCACTGTAAACAGCATGGACAGTTTTTTCCAAGTTTGTATGTGTGTGGAAGCACCAGAGACACAAAACAACTTAACCCTTGTGTTGTCTTTCCGTTAACTATGAACTTGTCCTTCCAGTTCAAAATTGAAAATATTTTTTGTTTTGTTCTTTTCCCATGTTTTTGTCACTTTTTCTGATTTATTTGTCACTTTTTCCATGGTTTTGGTGCTTTTTAAAAAAAAACCTGAGCTGGTTTAATGATAGATTTCACACTTATTCTTGGAATTCAGGGTCAACAATGTTCATTCATATCAAATTATACTCAAGCTTTTAGTTAAAAAGGCAGAAATTATGAATTATTTTGACTAATAGTTAAGATCAGAGGATGTGGAGTGGATCACAGATGGGTAGATGTCAAAGTTTAGTCCAGATACTGTTTTGAAACCATTAAAAAAAAGAAGAAAAAAAAAGAAATGCTATAAGATTAAATTAAACACCCAAATAATTCAATGAAAGTAATCATTAATGAACAACTTATGGACACATCCATGTTATTTTGGGGCAATTTGGTTGAAAGAAATCCACATTTCTGATATAAAACACGTTGATACGGGTCAGTTTGACCCGAGGACAACACAAGGGTTAAAGTAAATGTTCTTATTTTGAGAACTAGCTACAGTGCAAATAAAAAACACAATGTACTGATATATTGCCGTACAATATAATAATATATAATATATATATATATATATAAAATAATATATTATATTAATATTTTGTCCCACTGCTTGTCCATAGAGTTCATTGTAAAAAAACACATATTGAGAGGATATCAGCAATTCTTCCCTGTAGACAAGGAAAAACAAACCTGAGAAACCTGTGTCATTGCCATGCCCCCATGTTACAAGGCAACCGCATGTGCACCCCTTTCATGATGTACTTCCATGTTTGTGTTGGGTCTCTGAGTATTGACTGTAAAGTGGAGTTTTCCTTATCCTAGTTTTTCCATAATTGTATGATCAATTCTACATGATCTAATATAACCATAGTGCATTTGGGTTATGGAAAAAAAAAAAAAAACATCTTCTCAGATGTGTCATTACTTGATTTTATTACTAAATGAAATCTAGTAGCTACTGGCTTTAATAAGGGGGTTTCAACAAAACATGATGTAAGTTAATGAATGCGTCATCAACGCATAAGTAACACAACGCTGAATAATTAAACAGTAACAGTAAGGTCTCAGGTGAACCGAATGAACTTCCAACATAGTGAAATATACGCAGATGTAAGTGTAACCGTGGCTAAGTCTGCTCCCGCATACTGTGTGTAGTACAATTACACTCTGACAGATTTATTGTGTTCCTCTCCTCCATATTTGTTAAGGTTATGTATCTCATTCTTCACTTTATTTTAAGAAAAGAACATCTACTTCTTAGTTTGTAGAAGACAAAGGGACAGAAACAGAGCAAGTTGCTCACTATGTTGTGACAATAAATCAGGTTTTAGTTATTTCCTTAACAGTATTACACATTAGAAGTTGTTATAAAGGTCTTTTGAATGGTGTCACGGCAGAGTCAAGTGGTTGGTTTCTATTGGCCGACGGGCTGGGTGATGGGTGGGGCTTAGCTCTGTCACAGAGTTTAGAAAGCAGAAGTGAAGCAGACTGAATGTAACGTGTACTCAAGTACTGCACTTCAGTACTCATGCCACTTTCTACTTCTACTCCGCTACATTTCAGAAAGAAATATTTTTTTACTTTTTTACTCCACTACATTCATCTGACAGCCTAGTTACTAGTTACTACATACACATGCAGTTAACACATGTAGTATATAAATGCAATGTCTTCTTTTAAGTTAAATAATCCTTTAATCTATACAGGCCTACAAGTCCAGCTGAAATGATCACAGAGATTAGTTTTAATAATTTCCAGTTTCTAAAAATTGAGGATTTTTCTGCCCTTTTACTTTTAATACTATAAGTACATTTTCCTGATGACGCTTTTACTTAAGTAGCATTGTCAATGCAGGACTTTTACTTATAACAGTATGTTTTTACAGTGTGATGTTGATACTTTTACTTCACTATAGGATGTGAATACTTCTTCCACCACTGGACACACGTCGCTATGGATCAAGGTCAGAGAGACTGACTGAGAGACGAGAGTCAGCAGAGAAGAGGATGTAGTTTTTTGTTGTTGTAGCGATTTCCCACCAAGTTGTGTTACTGTTATGTCCAAATTGAGAGTTCACTCTGTTTGACAACGCAACAAGGAGCGGGCTGGCCCGTAGAGCAGAGGAGGACGCGGCGCCCAGGGTCGACAACAAACGTAGGCCTGTAATCCCTAACTCTACTCTGGCGGTCTAGCGTTAACGTCTGCAGTTTTCAAATGCGAGACCAAAACCTAAGCTCACATAACTATGATATCAAGTTTCCACAGAGTTGTGGTTATGCCGTGACAATTAGTGGTGGGCGGATCGATCCAAATACCAATAATATCGATACCAACGTTGGTATTGATGTTGATTAATACCAGTGTGAGGAGAGCGATACTTTACGAAGTTTTAGTTTCTCTCCAGTATGCACCGCTGCTGTTTCATCAAAGAGGCGACCTGGCTGTCGGTGTGTGTATAACAGGGGATTTCCACCAACGGCAATCGGCTCCGTGCTCCGCCGTCCTTTAACACCCACCAGGTCCGGATTTCCCACGAGATCTCACGAATTTACATAGAATAGAACTGCAGTCAGTGGAAATACACACATTGACTTTAACAACCTATGGAAACCTATTGACTCCGGTCCGGAGCGGATCTGCAGACGTTCCGCAGTTGGCGGAAACTGAGGGTTAGTGCCGCTGCTTTCGTGTTCCGGTCACAGCGTGGAACAGGCGCACTTTGTTCCTCCTCCCCACTCTTGTGATTTGTTTTTGTGCCGTCACATGACTCAGCGGCGCGTGCAAACAAGCAAGCAAGCAGCCAGGCCCGGCAGCAGCACACACACAACCACACACACACACAAGCAGGACAGAGACGGGGGAGGAGAAGAATGGCAGAGAGGAAGAGGAGCGCTGTGTGGCTATATTTTCAGGCCAAAAATGAAAGGACGGCATGCTGTAAAATTTGTAAAAAGCCTGTAAGATGCGGTGTTAACATATAAATGTATTAAAGCATATGAAAATTCTGTCCTGGGTTTTAACGTGTTCATAATCCAAAGGAAAAAGGACAAAAACACTTAAAGGTCGTGAAAATGCATTCAGATTTAGCATCTTAATTATACATCTTATACATCTGGAATCCATCTTAATTAAAAAGTATTGCTGAAACTGGCCCTGTATTTACTTGGTTTTGGATGGATACCAAATTTTGCAGTTTCGCACACCACTAGTGGCAATAGCCATACAGATGTAAAAATGAGATTTGAATTCATTGCATGAATTATTATTGTCATCTCCAGTGATGCTTCCTAAGATCCTTCAGCTGTTTGTGTGAACATTATTATCAGATGAAATCTGGTTAACACACTTTCGGTGATAAAAACCTATTTCCGTGATTTGGACATCTGCTCATCATTTAATAAAAACTACTCTACACATACACCAGAGAAGACATTAGAAAGTTTATTTGTGTGATAGGATAATCAGGCTTGTCAGGTAAAAAAAATTTCAGGCTGCAATTTGAAGCTGACGCTGTCATTTTAAGATTATCTTAGCGGTGACATTTTATTATTGTATTAACCATTCAGCATGAAAGAACACTTTGAAAGGCTGTCATTTTAAAGTTACCAAGACTACGACAGTGAATTATCTTTGGCATATGAGTGTTTGCTTTTTTTCCTTGAAACTTTGTTTTAGACTTGTTCTTGCAGCTCTAGCAGGTTGAAATTCCTGTATGAAATGGTAATCTTTGAAACCCTGTTACAGTTTGACTATATTGTAATGGCAATTGGCCCTTCGCCAAGCCCTACCCCCTTAGTCACTGTTGATATGCCTGTCAAGCTGTCCGCTCTCACACAGTGTTCAACGATAACAGTGGCAGATTCACCACTACTTCGCTTCAGGCTGAGGTAGACGAAAGCAGCACGCTCATTTCTAGCCGCTGACCAGTGAATTTTCTGGTGTTTGTTTTGGCGGCTGTGGCTCAGGTAGCAGCGAACTCACCTACGACCAGTATCATGGCAATTCGTGAAATGGTCACGTTATTAAATATATTGATTCGTGGACAGGTCACGTTAATGTTGTTATTTTCTGTGTTGATTACAAAATTTGAAGTAATGTATTTCAATGGGATACGATCGTGATCACAGAACGATCGCGGTAGCGAGTAGAAAAGATCAAGATCCGCGCAGAGAGGTTGGTCGGGGGGTGGATGGGTCAAACAACCCAGGACTTTCACCCCGGAGACTGAGGGTCGCGTCCCGCGGTAGTCAGCGTGTCCCGCTTGTGACGGTTCCTTCCCCCGTTCTTCATTCGTAACCACAACCGTCCCGTTGTTGTTGCCAGCATGTGGTATTTCATTTCCCCGTTGTTGCGTGCCACAGAGACCGTGGATCGTGTCCCAGCGTGAGTTCTTGTCTCCGTCCTGCGAGTGGCATTTGATTTCCTCGTTGTTGCGTCCCCCAGTGCAGCCCAGTGTCATGGCAGTTCATGAAATGGTCACGATCGAAAATTGTGACATGTACACAAATCAATCAATCAAAATAATGTGACCATTTCACAAACTTGTGAGACTGGGTTGCTTACCAATTGGAAGGTTGGGGGTTTGATCCCTGGCCCTGCAGTCCCATATCAAAGTGTCTTTGGGAAAGACACTAAACCCCAAATTGCCCTCGATGCTGTGCCATCGGAGCGTAAGTGTGTGTGTGATGAGCAGGCGGCACCTTGTACGGCAGCCTTGGCCCCCAGTGTGTGAATGTGTGTGTGAATGCTGAATGGTCCTGTACTGTGTTAAAGCACATGAGTAATACTGACGCTTGGTCGGGACCCCTTGGCGTCACTCCTTGACACTCTGGTTACCCTTGTTGGAGTCACTTTTCAACACCCGGACTAGGACCCGTTGGCGTTACGTTTTGACGCTCTGGGCATCTCTTTGGCATGATTTTTCATTGTGCAGGTAAAACCACTTAGTTAGAGTTAGAAACATGGGACAAGAATGGGACATAAACTCCACACAGCTGGTTGTGAGTCCTTCATTGTTTGACCCATCCACACACCCAACCTACCTACTTATGCAGATTTTTAACCTTTGATTCTACTCCCTATTATAGTCACTTTTCAAACTTTGTCATCTTAAATTATGGTGTGGTTGGTGAGCTGCTCTACCCTACCCTTCCCTTCCAGACACTAAATGGTGCCTTGTGCGTCGGTATCTGATTCTTTGGGTCACTGACCAAGCGTCAGTTTGTTGACGAATTGGGAGTGAGAACTTCTAGGCTTTGTTCACAAAATAGAATAGGTAGTGTAACTGTAGTTGTTTCTTATAAATTCAAGTGTTTGAACAATGAACTGGTTACAACCCTATGCACACCCCTTCAACATGTGAGGATATCCAAACCTTGACAAGAATGATATACTCATGTGTGATCGTTTTGTTGGCCAAGCTACGATTGGACAATCACTGTCAAGGGTAGGGATTTAGTGAACAGTCAGTTGATTGTACAAATGAGTTAAAAAGAGAGATTTATTTATATGGAAAAATTGTGATCATAACGTTCCCAGTGCGATACACACATTCATCATGGTCTGCGTTCTTGCTGCAGGCCTGCCAGTGTTGATGGGATGAGTAAGAACATAAATACAGGCTTGGGCAAAGCTTAAGGAAAGCTGTAGCTAATTTAACCAAGCCAGACTGTGACCAAATTAAAAAGAAAAGTCATACTGGGAAGAAGTAACAAATCCCAGACTAATACTTAGGGGTCAAATGGAGGAGCAAATCCCCATTCCATATGGGATACACCCTGCAAAAAGACACAAGCAGTTAAAAGTGGTCTTACTAAAAAAGCCTTGGGGTTAGACACATAAATGCATGGCTCAAATACACAGATATAAACATGTATATAGCAGTAACTACCTTTATATTTACATAATTCATTTTTTTTGCCCTAATACCAAAAAAGACGATATTACATCGAAGCTGTTAACATTATTAATGAACAGGAATAACACTAATATTCTTGTGTACATGTAGCCGTGGGAAGTAGTTTACTTTTTTTCTAAAATGTTGGCAGACTTGTTGGACCGTGTGAACACAGCTTTCCTCTTTCATTCAGTGTTGCCAACTCTTTCCAAGGAAAGACAGCTAATGTAGCTCCAAAAGTCGCTAAAAGTATCTAAATGGCATCATATGCTCATTTGGCACGTTTGTGACGTCGTCACGCAACAATTTGCATAAAGCGTAGTGGTTGTGTCAGCAAGGTAGATTGAAAGAAATACAAATCTTTAGCCAAATAATCACAAACAAAACACAGGAATTTATTTTAATAATTACTCAGGTAGCCTATCTTTGAAGTAAAAAAATTAACAAAAGGAGGGAAAAAGATTGATAAAGAATTCTCAAAAAAGGCTGGCTTTCCCAGGGCCAGGCCAGCTCAGCTGCGTCTGTCTCCTGTCGCGTCCCGCTGTCTCTCCTACCCGCACCCTGTCCCTTCTCCCCTTTCTACCTGCCTGTGTGCAGGACTGCTGCACATGAGGAGAGAGAAGAGAGGGGAGGGGCTGCTCCTCAGTCAGAGAACAGAAGAGGGGGGGACTCTTTTGGTTAGGTGGTAATACGGTATACCGTGGGGTATCACTTTGAATACTGTCATTAAAAAAATGCAGCACACTTATGTAGTAGACAAGGAGTACATATTTAATATAATTTATATAATGACTAAAAATGCTTACGTGTGGTTGTCATCACAGTGTGGAGGAAAAAGAGAGACAGAGAGAGGGGGGGGAAGATGGCAAGTCTTTGCACCGAGTGACCCGGTCTGGAAGAAGGACAGGACTTCTGCAGTTTGGCAACATTTCAGGTTCCACCCTAATGAGAAGGGAGAGGTGTTGCAGTATCAGTGTTTGGTATTCAGTTTCTGAACGGTGGAGGAACAAGCCAACGGTTTGATGACGCCGTCTTACGTCATCATTTTTAATTAGTCACGGTAATACTATATACCGCGCTCAAATAGGGAGGAGGTTTGATGGTATCAAAATTTGGATACCACCCAACTCTAGCGACCACAGGAGAAATACCTTGCGTGCTCGCTGGACAATTCTGGCAACTTTTCTACAGAAAGTCACTGTCTTTTCTACAGAAGTTGCTGTCTTTTCTACAAAAGTTACTGTCTTTTCTACAGAAAGTCACTGTCTTTTCTACAGAAAGTTACTGTCTTTTCTACAGAAAGTTACTGTCTTTTCTACAGAAAGTCACTGTCTTTTCTACAGAAAGTCGCTGTCTTTTCTACAGAAAGTCGCTGTCTTTTCTACAGAAAGTCGCTGTTTTTTCTACAGAAAGTCATGTCTTTTCTACAGAAAGTCGCTGTCTTTTCTACAGAAAGTCGCTGTCTTTTCTACAGAAAGTCGCTGTCTTTTCTACAGAAAGTCGCTGTCTTTTCTACAGAAAGTTGCGTCCTGCGTGTTACGGTCCGTCCCGTTAACGTTGCCGGCGTGTTGCGTTTCATTTCCCACGTCCCAGTGCGAGTTGTTTACACCGTCCCATGTGTGGCGTTCATGTCCCCATTGTTGCGTCCCCTAGAGCAGCCCAGTGTCATGGTAGTTCATTAACGGTCACGTTCGAAAATTGTGACCTTTACACAAAAAACACGACCTGTACATGAATCATTAAATGTCAGACTCTACAACACCTGCACTAGCTGATAATGTTGTAGTTTCTGTTCCTGTTTTTCATTTAATCCACACACTCTCTGTATGTCTTTATCTGTATTTATATTTTTCCATTACAAGTACTTACTTTTTCACAGGGGAATATAACTTATATTAGGGTTACCTACTTTGCATTATTACTTTAATTACATATTAAATTTAATTTAAGGTCACTTACTTACACTGCAATATTGTTTTGTTTTTTTTGTACTATGGCAACTGAACTTTACTTTATAATACCTTTATTTGACGCCACTTTATTTCAGTCTACCTTCTGCTCATTGTCTACTGTTTGCCTGTTTTTCTTGTGTGTTTACTTATTTTAGAGAATGCTACTGTAACAAAGGAATTTCCCCGCTGTGGGATGAATAAAGTATTATCTAATCTAATCTAATCTAATCTAAATAAAAAAATTAACATGACCATTTCCCGAACTGGCGCGAGACCGGGTTTGTTGTCGGGGCTGAGCGGGGCCTCGGTCATGATACACTGTGGTCCTGGCCATGACTCGGTTTAGGTGGACTTAACTACAGCACTGGCATACAGTAAATCCAATCTTACTCATGTATCAGTTAATTGGTTACAAATGATTGACCATTTAATTACAATTTAAATGATCTAGTGGTTATTTTTTTTAATGTCAAGATCACTCCTACATCGGCTGTAACACTAGATACAGAGCAAGAGAGATACCTAAAGAGAGAGAGAGAAAGAGAGAGAGAGAGAGAGAGACAGAGAGAGAGAGAGAGAGAGAGAGAGAGAGTCCTCACTTTATAATGAATTCAGTTTGGACTCAGTAACAACTGTGGGAGAACCACGTGTGTGTATGCCTGTACCTATAGCAGGTGAGTGTGTGTCACATTCAACACTTCCAATGGCTGTATAGCCTATAAGTACACACTTTCATACACACTTTGCAAATAAACAGGAATGTGTGTGCATGTGTGTGTGTATTTGTGATGTCAAAGTATGATCACACACACTCCATCCTCCCACCTCCACTCCACTGCGTGTGTGTGTGTGTGTGTGTGTGTGTGTTGTACAGTACAGTGAGTGCCTGCCGGTGTGCGCTCAGTGTGCCTTTATGCAAGGCAGGTGAAAGAGGTAAATTGGGCCGTTCCATCATGCCGTGCGGGGAGGCCAGGCTGACATGCTGATCAGGTGTGCATGCATAATGGCCACCAAAAATAAGCTCAGTTTTGAATAATGCCCCCCTATCCCTAAAAAAAAGAAGAAATGCAGCGGTCTGCTCTTCGTCCGGCTGGGATCTCATCCATCTTAACAATGAATGGAAATCAGAGGCAGACTGCCACCGAGTGGGGCCTCCGCAGAGCCCACTTACATCTTTTTCTCCCTCTCTCTTTCTCTCTCTCTCTGTATAATCCCTTCATTCTTTGACCCTTCCCCCACTTATCCGCCACTCTTTTGCTTTTTTCCTCTCTTTTTTTCGTCACTGCTGTGAGTTTTTCTCACTTGTCTACATATATTTCTTTCCCTCACTTAACTCCCTCTTGCCTTTCTCTCCCTCTTCTACAGTGGTCTACCTCTTCTACAGTGGTGTACTGTAGGTATTGAAAAATGTGGAGATAAACTTAAATGTGTGGCCAAAAGTACGCGGACACTACGACTGGGGGGAAAAGAATCGATACAGCGTGGTAATATTGAGTCTGTATTGCGCAATATTTTCCGTGGCGATACTGTAGCGATACACAGACGCCAAGTATAATCCTGTTATGATATATGTGTTAGGTCAGTTTGGCTGCTTGACAACCCCATTTTGCAGCATAAAGTGAAGTAACATAATAAACACAGAGTAATGTATCTGTTTAGATAAAACAGATGTTGCCAAAGTTTCCTTTTGGGGGACATCATTTAAAAAATTGGGAAAAAAAATTGTAATGAATGGCAATATGTTTAAAACTCTGACTGTTGTTTGTGCATATGCACCAAACAAGAGTTCGGAGTATTCGGCTTTCTTTAACACCTTGAATGGAGTCCTGTATAGAGCTCCAGTTGGGGACTCCGTAGTTCTGCTTGGGGACTTCAACGCACACGTTGGCGATGATGGAGATAGTCCCTGATCTAAAAGTTATAAAGAATGAGCATATTGTTAGTTAAAATAATTTTAGCAATAGAAAAGGAAATCCTGTCCAAGGTTATGGATGTACTTTTGCATGAACCTAGTCTGTTTCAATGTGAAACATTTCTTTCTAGATATTTTTTTTGTACACAGTCAATGTCGGGAGGACTTAGAGTTTTGGAAAGAGATATTTTATAATGATCTGTTGGTTTATTTGTACATAAGGTTGTGGAATATTACCACTTATTTGTGAGAATAGCATCAGCAAAAGAAACTGTATGTGATGGTTTGGGTATTTGCTTTTGTTTTTTTTTCTTCCTTCTGTGTTTTTTTGGTCCTGTCTAGTCTCCTCGTGTTTGTGTCTTAGTTTCCTCCTAGGTCTTGTGTGGTGGTTTCTGTCTTGTGTTTCCTGTGAGTGTCTGTATGTTCTGTTTCCTGTTTATTTTTGAAGTCTAGTCTCCGTCTCGTCTTGTCTCTAGTTTTACTTCTTGTCTGTCTGATTGTCCTGCCCCGCCCTTTTGTGATTCACCTGATGTATCACCTGTCCTTCATTACCTCGTTACCTCTTGTATTTAACCCCTGTATTCCCTTTGTCTCCTGTCAGGTTGTTCGTGTTTCTTTGTGCTGTTCGTAGGCATATATTATAACAATGTATACTTATATTAGCTTTTGATTCAGCCTAATCCTTTCAGTCACTGTTTACTGTTTGACTTAACACTGTGAAATATATATAATTATTGTTGTTTTTATAATGACTGAATAACAATCCAAATATAAAAACTGTCTTACAGTGTCGTGCATGTTGGCAACAAGTACAGTTCAATATTTGCCAAAGACCAACCGGCACTCCTCTCCGCTGGATTACCACTACGTAATAAATGTGTCAAATCTATGTTCAGGCACAAGGGCCCCTCTCCAAGATGTGGCTCAGGATTAGATATTAATGCAGGATTCACCTTCAACACTGGGTTTGCAGTCAGATCATTTTGCCAGACCTCTATCTCCACAGCGCTTTGGAGTAAGTTCTGGCTCCTCCACACATGCATTCTGGGATAGGGAACAAAACGCTCTGGGTAATTTGCATTTATTAAAACAATCACAATCCTCATGGGCAGCGCTAAGCTCCGGACGCATTTGCCCTTACTAGTGTATCTCCGTGTGTACCTCGTTCCACAACAATTCCTGCCAATCTGTCATAAAAAGCAGTATATTCCTTTTTAAATCTTTAAAAACATTCCCAGAACGACCCAAGCAGGTCTGCCTTGTTGTGCAAACCCAATTTTTTTTCCTATGCTCGCCATCGTTGGTGTGTAGCTTGCCAGTTTGAAGTTTTAGAGTTTTAGAACAGCAACACAGAGAGCCAAAGGTAAGGGACATCACGCGTGGACGTCAGGCACTTGTCCTGGAAATGTCCAGCCGGGGATTCAGACAAGCAACCGGGCAACTTTCAAGGGGTTCCCAGAAATCCCAGGCTCTCAAAAACTTTAGGCTTGTTTTCTATCAAAATGGTTTGTGCTAATTTCAATGGAAAATATAATCATGTTTTACCTTACTTAAGGGTTGAAGGTGGGTGCTGCTTCTTGAGTTCTGGTTGTGACAAGTGTCCTTGTGTCAATGTAGTTTTAAGACCGCATTGATTTCAGTTTGGAACTATTGTGTTGCATAGTCCAAAATTATTGTGCTTAATCAAATGTCCACCCAGCAACCTTTGGGCCTGTGTGGCCCCTAGGGGTCCCGGGCAATGAGGCACTTTGTCTCTTTGCTTTAGACACCCATGTCCATACGCCTTTACTGTACTTTATGCTGCTAAAGAATACAATGATATTCTGCCAACGTTTAAGAGTTAACTCTTTTATTGTGCTCAGGTCAAATTTTTTTTAATGTTTTTTATATCAGAAATATGGGTTTCTTTCAACCAAAATTACCAAAAAATAACATGGATGCATTGATGCATGTTGTTTGGAACCCATACAACAATCTTTGTTGGTACATTAATGATTGCTTTATTAAATGTTGTTTGTTTTATTCAATGTTAAACAAATAAAACAAATTTAAACAAAGGGTTTAAATTGTTTAAAACCTTATATCCTCACTGACCTTTGACATATAACTTTAAGTTAAAAAATAATTAATAATTTCTGCTCTTTTTTACTCAAAGATTAGGTATAATGTCATATCAATTAGGTGTATTGACCATGAATATGTAAGCTTTGAAAAAAGTGACACAAACATTTAGAAAAGGATCAAAAATATTTAAAATAAAACAAAGTTAATTTTCAAATTTCAAAAGAAAAGTCAAAGATCGACAGGAAGACAACACAAGGGTTAAAAGTTTTTAAGAAGATTTTTTATTTTTTAATTCTTTGGGCATTTTCACCTTTAATTGATTGGCCAGTTGTAGACATAAAAGGGGGTTGAGAGAGGGGGAAGACATGGCCACAGGTCGGAACCCTGGGCCACTGCAGCAAGGACTGAGCCTCGGGACACGAGGCGCGCACCCCCCATATCCTGCCAACTTTGGGTCAACAGTTTTGGGAAAGAGATCAATGGGCAAAATTTTTAGTCAAAGTTGTGTATGAGTATGTAGAATAATTTTTATCCAAAATGCTGACATGGACCTGCTGACTTACTCTCTATTCTCTTTTTCTTAACGAAACCCACAGTTTTTCTTAATTTTCTTGCTGTCCGTCCTCTCTTTCCTGGGCCAAGGAGTGAGCTGGCAGTATAAGTGTTATTCATGGCTTGGACAGAGGGTGAGTTTTATTGCAGGTAGATAAAAAGATATCGTCCTTCTGCTGCTGTCTACGTGCACTATGTACACTGTCGTTAATATGGGATGTGCTTCTCTGCAGCAAATAGATGTGCAATTAAGATACTGCTACAGTGTCGCTTTAGCGTGAAGAAAAGGAGTAAAATATAAGTAGTGTACTTTATGTAGTACAGTTGGAATGGCCTTCACGCAGCCAGCGTATGATTGTTTGTAGATCAATACACATATTAGTTTATGTATACTATATATATATATATATATATATATACTGTGTATCTATGATATTATGCAGGATGTCAAATTTCACCTTCAAAGTGCCCATATTATGAGAAAAATGACTTTTTGGGGGGATTTTATGTGTGGTTTTATGTTGTGTCTCTGGTGCTTCCATACAAATTTGGAAAAAAAACTATCCATGCTGTTTTGAATGTCCTCTGCCTTCAGTCTTCAGTTAGTGGGCAGTGCACAACACAAGCGCATAAAGGCTGACGATTGGCTGAGGTTGAGTAAAATTTCAGGGTAAGCCAATCAGAGAGTAGAGTTGGGCGGGGGTTCGAAATCATGCATAGTCAGACACACAACGGACAACACAAGCGAGTCAGTCAACAAGACACAGGTATGGAGAGCGCAGATGAGGGGCAATAAATATCAAAAGTTCCAAAACATCTCTTGTGTTATTTGTATGGATCCACTATATAAACATGATATACACATTCATAGCATTTGATTGGAGGCTAGTCTCACTTTGTCCCACAGCAACATTAAAAGAGTTTAGATTTGTGAACATTGTTTCTTTTAATAATGTATTAAGTGTCCATTGCATTATAAAATTCTGATTTATCATTAATAATTGAACATGCACAAACCCTTTTTGGGGTGGCAGTAGCTCAGTCAGTAGAGGGTCAAGTTTGGGAACCAAGGGTTGCTGGTTCAAGTCCCAATACAGATCAAAGGTATGGTGGTGGACTGGTGGCTGGAGAGATGCCAGTTCACCTCCTGGGCACTGCCAAGGTGCTCTTGAGCAAGACACCAAACCCCCAACTGCCCAGGGCACCTTTTCCATGGGCATGTTTCCATGTGTAATAACAACAGAGTGTAAATTGTACTTACCCCTTGCAGGATTAATAAAGTATACATCATTATTATTATTACTTGGAGGTGGGGTCACATTTAAGATTTAAAAATGCACTTGAGAGTAACGCAGTAGTTACTTTCTGAAGTAACTAATAACTTTCATATTTGTAACTGAGTAGCTAATATAGATAATTTTGAAAAAAGTAACTAGTAACTGTAACTAATTACTTTTTAAAAGTAACTTGCCCAACACTGCTTAATTCACTTAAAGAGATTACAGAGAAGATTTGAAAAGGACTCAGGGGCTAGTCAGGCTGGATGCGGATCATTAGACTTGATCCAAAACGCGTTTGACCAAGACCCCAGCTAGAGAGAGATCACCAACATGATGCGCCACCAATGCAGAAGTAACATTTGTCATGTCACAACATTTGTTCAAAGAAC
Organism: Etheostoma spectabile; assembly: GCF_008692095.1. Classification (NCBI taxonomy): domain Eukaryota; kingdom Metazoa; phylum Chordata; class Actinopteri; order Perciformes; family Percidae; genus Etheostoma; species Etheostoma spectabile. The sequence continues at coordinate 26,450,047 of NC_045742.1, forward strand.
ACAAATTTACCCTGTTGATTCAAATGAACCACGTTTTTAGAACTGATCCACTCAGGTGTTAGACATATTGATACACAGACCCGAGACCTGCAGCAAGAATGCCGACCCTCCCAATCTGGCTGAAAACCATTTGAACACAGCAACACGCAGGCTTCTAATACCAGGAACCAAGTGGACCTGCGAAGATATACTCCTTTCACTTGTACTTGTACTATGGACACATGGGTTGAAATCTTCAGACACACACAAATCTCATGAATAAAGATCACACTGTGAGAAATACTTCCTGTTAGGAACAACCAGTTCTCATTCCCAGCTCTTAAAATAAATCAGACTCTTGGCCCGTGGCTCTCAGCATCAGATAGCGACACAAAAATCCCTCTTCAGCATCTGTCTGTGACGCACCGGGCACACAATGCAATATGTACAAGTATTGTTGCATATGTTTCACCCTTTTGTTTCTTTTATACATGAAATCATGGTCAATATAATTTGGCTTTCTAGACAAGAATTTGCAAAAAAAAAATCTTTAATATCAAAGTGAAGACAGATTTTTACTATGATTAGATGCACCTTTGGCTGCAGTTCCACCACTGAGTCGGTGTAGATATGTTTCAATCAGGTTGGCACATCTGGACACTGCTGTATTTCTCCATTCTTCCTTGCAAAACCAGCTCAAGCTCTGTCAAGTTGCTCGGGGATTGGACGTAAAGAGCTCTTTTCAAGTCCAGCCACAATCTCTCGATTGGATGGAGATCTGGGCTTTGACTTGGCTACTCCAGAACATCCACCTTGTTGTCTTTGACCCATTTCTGTGCAGCGTTTGCTGTATGCTTTGGGTTGTTGTCTTGTTGTAAAACAAATCTTCACCCAAGGTGTAGTTCTCTTGCAGACTGACTCAGATTATCCTCCAGGATTTGGCAATAATTTTCTGCATTCATGTTCCCCTCTACCTTTACAAGCCTTCCAGGGCCTGCTGCTGCGAAGCATCCCCAGAGCATGGTGCTGCCCCCACCCTGCTTCATAGTGGAGATGGTGTGTTTGTGGTGATGTGCAGTGTTTGGTGTTCGCCAAACATAGCGTCTAGTCAGATGGCCAAAAAACTCACTTTTTCTCTCATCAGACCAAAGAACCTTCTTCCAATTGACCTTGGAGTCTAGCACATGCCTTTGCGCGAAATCCAGGCGAGATTTCACATGAGCTTTTTTCAACAGTGGCTTTCTCTTTGCCACTCTCCCGTACAGCTTTGACTGGTGAAGAACCCGGGGAACAGCTTTTAACTCCTTCAGAGTGGTCGTAGGTGTCTTGGTGGTCTCCCTCACCAGTCGTTCTTGTCCGGTCTCTCAGTTTGTGACGGCCAGCTCTTGGCAGATTTAAACAAGTGCAATACTCCGTGGGATGTC
>NC_045742.1:26451459-26463075 GCF_008692095.1 Etheostoma spectabile
GAAATCTTTTTGTAGTCATCTCCTGACTTGTGTTTTGAGTGTTCTTTTTTCTTCATTTTGTAATTGTACTAGGAATACCGATGGACCAGAGACTGGCCCTCTCAGACTCTGGTGTTTTCTTATGTCACAATCACTTGACACGCATCAGTTGAACTCAGGTTGTCACCATTTCACTAATTGTAACTTCTGTTGAAGTAGGTCAGTCACTGAAAATGTCAATACACAAGTTTTTTTAACATTAATATGCGTCCCCCCAGCCTGCTCATGGTCTCCCAGTGGCTAGAAATAGGGATAGGTGTAAACCGAGCCCCGGGTATCCTGCTCTGCCTTTGAGAAAATGAAAGCTCAGATGGGCCGATCTGGAATCTTGCCCCTTATGAAGTAATAAGGGGGAAGGTTACCTCCTCTTTCAATGCTTTGCCCGCCCGAGAATTTGGTGGGCCAGACAACCCAGGAGAGAGCGACCCTCATGCCCCCCCCCCCCCCCCCCCCCTTCTCTCCTCCTCAAAAGCTAGAGACTCAGAAATGGCACAAAGAAAAGCTCATTGTGGGACTGGCTCAAGTGGCTGTAATTCTGCACAAAGGCTGAATTTTGGGAAAGAGACTTCAGATAGAGTATTAGGGGACCACTATAGTCTTTAAAAAGAGACTTCAGATAAATAAAATAAATATGATGCTTAAGGAGACTTTTTGGGTCAAAAAATACGACAAAGACACCTGACCAAGGGCCGCTTATTTTTTTTGTTTTAAGATAATTTTTTGTTCATTTTAGGCTTTTATTTTCATAGGACAGTTGAAGACGTGAAAGGTGAGAGAGAAGGGGGAATGACAAGCAAGAGAACTACAGGTCGGAGTCGAACCTACGGCCGCTGTTTTGAGGAGTAATCCTCAATATATATACATATATATGGGCGTATGCTCTACCAGGTAAACTCCCCAGGTACCCCAGTGCAATGGGACACAATGGGAATGAGAATGTGGGGTTAGGAAAGAATGCTGGGGAAAAGGCCACAAAGTTCACAGTCTCAACACAAACCGTGTTATTGTTTTGTAGGCCGATCCGAGGGAGGATGGCACGAGCAAGAAAAGCTGATCTTTTAGTCTGTTATTTCAGAATTGATGATTCTGATTGAAGGTATCTTTTTTTTATCAATATACTCCAGATCATGGAGTCTTTGCGCATTGCAATGGGATAATGGCAGATAAAGGTATAGGAAAAAAGAATGGGGTGGGAGGGTAAAGGAAGTCGAAAAAGGAAAAGAGGTTACCAAGGGCAATGGTGACGAGGAGCCGAGAGAGAGAGAGAGGAAAAAAGAAAGCAAAACCAAAGAACGTGGCAAAGGAAAGGAGAGGACGGCGTCGTCGTCGAAGCGAGTGAAAGCAGATGAAATAAAGGAAGAGAGGAGCAAGCAGCAAGGACAATGGTTGCGTGTGGGGGTGGGGGGTGGGTGGGAGATGGAGTGGTAAAGGATGGAGTGTGGATAGAGAGCAGAGGGGAGGACAGGAGGGAGGAAGAGAAGGAGGCGGCGGCGGCGGGGCGTGTTTCTATGTGTAAGCGTTTCCCTCAGCCGGCGTGATTGAGCACCTCTGCCCCGAACTCTGGGTAATGAACGGAGAGGACAAGGGAAAACTTCTGCCCTGGAAACTTCCCAAATTATTTAGAGGCTTATGGTGGTGAAAAAAAAAAAAAAAAATTTCAATATGCACAATCCACCTTTTCTCGATACCGGATGAAAAATAATGAAATTCTTTGTGACAGCCCTTCCAACCTCTAGCTGTCTAATGATTTTTAAAGCACCCCGCCACCCTCCACCCCTTCCATGCTCCATCCCTCCCTCCCCACCGCCCTCCCTCCCTGAGCCTCTAGTATCCGGGTACATCTGTTTTGCATGAGATGCATAAAATGACAGGACTTAGACAGCCACTGCATCTAGTGACAAAGATTACTGTCAGCCACCTTCGCCAGTTAATACATCATTGCCACTGGTCCGTTCCCTGCCTCTGTCTCCTAGCGACAGCCTATCCCTTGGCGATGCCGGGCCATGTGATGAACCCCCTACCAACCCATCCGCCCCCCCCCCCATACACACCTCCCTCTGCTACTCAGCTTACCTTTTACACAACAAGAAGAAGAAAAAGAAGAAGAAACGGTGCTGCATTTTTTCAACTTTACATTTTTATTGTATTACCATAAAATATTGGTGAGAGCACGGCATCGGCATTCATATCTGAGGAATTTGATTGTGGCGGTGATTATGCCACGTTTAGACTTGTTAATCCGCAGCCGCGTAAGGGAGAAGAAAGTGTGTGGGGGGGGGGACGCAGAGGTAGAGGCGAGAGGATAATATTTGCTTTTGGATATTAGTTTTTCCCCCTATTAGATACAGGACACAGAAAGTTATAAATGGTGCACACCAGTAGGGTGGAAAAGGCACAGGAGAGTGTGGAGAATAAGCTCTTAACATGCAAATGGTCTACGTGGTTATCTGATGGTCCACTGGGTAACAGATGGCTGTTTTGGTTTGGTTGGTTTGGAGAAGTCGTTGCAGTTCCTCGTCTGGTTTCTGTTCTTTTCAAAGTGAGCACTTTGTTTCCTGAACGGACACACGGAACAATCGATGAGGACTAATTGTGGTTGTATGTATTGGCTAAGGTTTAGCCATTCAGCCATGAAAAGTAAACCCACGGCCTTTCCATGTATTGAACTTGGAAAAAAGGTGAAACAGTTCAACAAATCAACAGTAAAAAAACCTCCAACTGGGAAAGTTCCCTTTCTACTTTTTCCCGTTCCGAACACAGGACAAAACTCTTTTTTGTTTCCTTTTTTGTTCAGAACATAAAACAGAGTAAGAGTCTACTCGCATTTTTTTTTTTCTCGATTACATCGTTCTAGTGCTCGTCAGGAGTCAAAATCGCTATTCAAATTCCAAATAATGGCACAGCCCTAGATAAAAGTAGCCCCGTCCTGCTAGTACAGGTCATGTTGGGTAAGAATGAGCAGGTCAGCAGGTTGTTTTTGATAGGCTTGGTCTGGGGACGGTGAGACTGTCTCAAGCTCGCCCCAATTTTCCACTGGGCACATCTTGTGCTGCATTCCGGTTTTGTTCCGTGCTCCGCCCTTGCCATACTACACAACGTCTTGCTGCCCAACTTGCAGAACAGAACAGAAGTACTTTACAGAACATTCCTGTGTTTATTGAGCTAGTATCAACCCTCCACTCCAAGCCTGTAATCAAGCTCCATGCCTTTCCTTGTCTGGCATTGTCCTGCTAAAAGGGATCTGTGATGATTTCTTCTGTTTTTCCACCTCCAAGATGAATGTCTCATTGTCCGTGGAGTTGTAAAGGAGACGTATATGATATGTTGTCCAAACAGTCCGCATCTCGCATTAAAAAATGGACCTGGAGCCCCGCTTCATGCGTGCTTGTGGGATGCGCCGTGACGCTGGTGGTGGAATATCAAGCATTGACCAGAAGGCAATTGAACGCAGCACAGATGAGTCTGGTGGAAAAATAGGGGTCAGCATGGCTGCCGACGAAGAGGTATTCATCTTCCTGAAAATGCAACAAAATGTCCCTGGTAGTGTTCTCAACAAAGTTAAAGATGACAAGGTAACAGTTGAGAGATTTCATGATGTGAATGTGAAATATTACCAAGTAACGTTTTTTTCCAGCCTAAGATTGGTTTCTCTTGAGCGAGATATACCTTTAGCGCGCTTTCATGAAAAGTATCTCGTGCTCACAAGAAGAAGAAATTCTAATGTCCATATAGGGGCTCCATAGGTTTCTAGTGGTTGAGGCTAGAAAGGATACAGCTAAGGCAACAGCAGTTAAGTTTAGGAAAAAGATGTTTTGGAAGACTCCAGAGGAACAAACTCGCATTTTCTAGGTGAAAAATTACTTACATTTGCAATTACATTAGATTATATATGGCAATATTTCTAACCACAAGCGTACCAGTTCTGTTTCGTCTTTGGCTCTTTGTTTGACGGCCGGTCTGTTTGGGGGTATCGCAAAACATGAAACCATACTTCAATGACATTTGGTGGAAAATCAAGGCGTGACTCATTGAGCTTATTATTAGTTGTATGTGTAGGTATCTCCTAACAATCGTTTAAAGAATTTCTTAAAGCAAGAGTGGCAATTCATTCAGTATTTTTTTGCTATTTTCTCATGAACTACTGCACTTACTAGAATGCAGCATGGCCCACAATTGTCTCTTAATTTGTGCACTTTGGATCTACATGCACATTTCTATTATTAAAATCCCAAATATAAAGGGCTTTGTAGCCTTAGTGGAGGCGTGCGCTCCGTGAGCCCTTACTAGTTTTGATTCTGTCATTTACCTGACTTATTAATAACACCAAGCGGTTATATTGGAACACCACACACACTGATACCCCGCTGTGTGATGCTTACAAAGTGATGGAACAAGACCGGGAGAGAGAATGGCCTTTCATTTCACTCCGTCCTTGTTCTCATTCCTTTGTCTTACATTCTTCTGTTCTCATTCGCTTTGGATTTAGTTGTTTTTATTGACTGGCGCTGCTGTTCCCTTGTCATTATTTCTACCTTTTCCCTCTCTCATCCCTCTCTTTCATCACCCCCCCCCTTCCTCCCCTCCACTGACATTGTAATGTTACTGCACACGACTTTATCTCGCCTGAAAAGGTGAAGCCATGAATGATCTCTCCAATTTAAAAGCACTCAACCCTCACGCCGCCTGAAATGAATATTTTGCATATATTCATGCAACAATGATTCAATTTGAGGATATTATTTGCAAACAGGGGCTGAATTCTCTGCAGCATTAATATTGGAGCGGGGCGGAGAGGCCGATATCAGCCGGGGATGAAAAATGTATTTATTCTGACATCTTTAGAATGAACCGGCGCGATTAATTAAAAAAGTAAACAATAAAGAGGCAGAGTCAGATGGAAAAAAAGAGAGATGGAACGAGTCGTGAAAAGGTTCAGGGACGATTTGTTTTCTCTACGCTGCATGTCGGAGCCGTTTAGGCGGCTGTTCGACATTGGAACATGACTTTGATACTACCCGACGGTGCTGTAGTCGAGACCACCTAAACCTTCACGGAGACCAGATTGTATCGAGGCCGAGACTTTGAGGGTTTGAGACCGAGTCACATGGCCGCGGGAACACACCATACACCACGCTGCATCCATCCATCACAACGCTCCACAAAGGGGGGGAAAATTATCTGCGCAAAGATGGGCACAGGTCACGCAGGATAGAAGCACAAAGCTAGGACAATGGTACAGACTAGGCCTCGGACAAACTGAAATACTAACAAAATAAAAGGGTATAAAACATTCCTGAAATACATTAAATCAAATCCAAAGATAGCTGCCTCGTCGTCTGTTGCTAGCAGGGTTGCTGTGGGAGTAACAACTTTCAGTTACAGTTGCTGAGTTTTCTGACTCAGGTCTATTAGGCTTTTTTTTTTTTTTTTTTTTTATTGAAGGAATTGCACAATACAGGTTACATATGTCAAACAATACCTTTCCCTTCAGTTTTTCTTTTCTAATAAACAGGAACCAGATTACCCTCACCCATCCTTCCCATACCACTCTTGGCAGTTGGTAGTGCTTTCACACCACCACCAAAACAAATAAAAATAAGAATAAGATGATATTAATGTACATTCTCACAGCTATGCATCAAAATTACTTCAAACATACTTACAAAACAAGTAGATCGATCTATCGATCTATCTATCTATCTATCTATCTATCTACCCACCCCTAGTTTCCACAGCCATGCCGAGTTAAGACCGAGACCGGACAAGTGCCAGACAGCCATAGCTTCTTCAGTTCCGCATTCACTTTCTTCTGAGTGTGTACAAAGGGGGCAGGGAGACTTACAATAGGGAGTTTTACGATAACACATTTCAAATTAGATGTAAGTCAAGTTATTGGTTGTGTTTGCAAGTTTAAACACATTATCAGACAAGGCACAGGCAATTCAGTGATATCCCTGCTGTTGTGGTCTTGGCCGGTCTTGAAAATAAATCCAGAGTACCTTTTATCCGAGACCGAAAAAAACATTCAATTCCGAGCTGAGACAGAGACCTTCAAACATTGGTCTTAAGACCGGTCTCGAGACCAAGACTACGTTTACATGTGGCCGGCTATTTTTATAAATGGTCATTTCAACCTCTCCTTTTTCAAAAATAAGGTCATGCAAAGCTGTCAGTGTCAATGCCGACAAGAGCAGGCCAAACCTGTAGGTGGCAGTGTAACGAGAAGCTCAAGCCCACGTTAGCCAATCCGAATCCCCAAAAACAGCAACAACAGCAACAAGTCACTTCCTCTCTCTTTGTCTTGCTCACTTCCTTGGCTGCCTAAACCCCCGGTTGTCTCAGTTTACATGCAAAAGGTCAAACAAAGGTTTCAAAGATCTCCACTCTGGCCGGATTTCTTAGAAATACGCGTTTTCAGAGGCAAACTCTCCCTTTGAGTGTAAACAAAGGGCAGAAACGAAGGAAAATGTCTGTTTTTCAAAATAACGATGTACTTGTAAACGGGGACCAAGAACGATCTTGAGTACTACACTGATACCTGAAGTAGTTTTTTGGGGACTTTTTGGTCAAACGTTGTGGAAAAACAGTTTGAATGCCTAATGATATGTTTCCTAATTGATAAGAAAAACAGACCCCTCATGAGTTTGCAAGCGCTTCTTGCACATGAATTCCCTTTTATGTATTTAAATGAGACAGGAATTCAAGCTCAAGTACAATACTTTGTTACCATGTCAACACCGTTGATTGGAACTACTAGAACTGTTGGGTCCTTGTAAATTAAACTAGTGTGGTCTAGACCTACTCTATCTGTAGAGTGTCTCGAGATAACTCTGGTTATGAATTGATACTATAAAAACAACTGAATTCAATTTGTCTTGGTGCCAGTCAGGTTAACCTTTGTGTTATCTTCCCGTCAAAATTGAAAATCAGCATTTTGTTGATGCTTTTTATCAATGTTTTTTACTTTTTCTTACGTTTATGTACCTTTTTTCACCACATATGACTTTTTTTTCAATAGTTTTCAACACTACGTAACACTAACTTATTAACTTTAGTTAATTTTGGAGTTTATGGTCAATAAACCTCAAATTATACCAAATTCTGGAGTTAGAAAAGCAGAAATTAGGAATTATTTCGACTAAAATAAAGGAATGTATGTTGATGGATAATCAATGACTGGAATATGAACTATTACTCAATACTATTTCAAAACCACTTCAATGTTTTTTTTTTTTTTTAAATGCTATAAAATTGAATAAGACACCCCAAAATTATTGAGCGTAGAGATTTGCACCTGCCAAAGAGCGCTGTGTGGAATCAATCATGTTATTTTAGGTGATTACAAGTGGGACCATTGATGTAGGAAAACGGGTCCATTTGACCCGAGGACAACATGAGGGTTAATAAAAGGAACTTGTTTTAAAAAGGTGCATTTAGTACAGATTTACTCTGTAAGGTGCCTGAGCATTAAGGAGCCTAATAATGGCAGGGGAAGTACTATTACATGTGGAATATATTGCCCCTTGAGACTTTGAACTCTCTTTCCAGGGACCAGGCTACAGATAGAGGCTACAGATGGGATGGCGGGTCCTATATTTTTGGATGCGGTGTAAAACAACTTCTCCAACTGCTTCCTCTCTGAAGAGGTGGAGTTACCATCCAGCGATGGAGAAGACTAGCACGCTATCCACTGTGGCTCTGTAAAATTGGAGCATTGTATCCCCAGCTACACCAAACTTCCTGAGCTGGCGCAGAAACGGAAGCCTCTGGTGGGCTTTGCTTGTAACGAGGTTGGTGTTGACCTCCTCCTTCAGGGACTGACATATGTGGACAAACAAGTGTAATATTACCACTCAGAGGCAAAAGCACTATTAAAAAACACAAACAATCTGCAACAATATATGAATAGCAGGCTTTGAAGATCCCACTTGGTCAAACCCTGGTAGAGATGTCTTTAAACAAACTCTCGGCCGTCCGTGACAGGAGAAGTTTACAACACGGCACAATTAGTCTCCGAGCTAATTCTCAGGTTCTGCCCAGTTATGTGCTCGGCAGCGGTTGAGGGAGATGGGGATTAAAGCTGGTCCACAAGTGAGCGTCTTCTGTAAACTAACATCTGTTCCATGTTTTCTCATGGTGAGCTCCCTCAGTTTGGGAAACACAGTGAAGGAAGTGCAGTACACCGTCTGAACAACACAGAGAAAAAGAGTCAGTCATACAAGGGTTAGTGCTTCTTAAAGTCCCAGTGTGTGTGTGCAGAAGCAGAACCATGTCGTTAATGTTAAGCTGGGCCGTTCCATTTCTGCATGCAGCTGACTACATACACAGGCAGAAATTACCCCATCTGAGGGTTGTCCCCCCCCTTGCAAATATCATTAAAACCACACTGTGTGCTATACATAGGATACATACTGTATGTATGTGTGTGTATATACAATTGCTTAAGTAGTAAAACAGTACAAAGTCAAACGGTGCAAAAAAATGCATTTTAAGTTTAGAAACTTCTGAAATCTGCCCCCCCCCCCCCACAGTGGTTTGGTCCACTGCTTGGTTGTTTTCTCTTTACGAAGTCCAGTGGGACTCGTGGGAGATATTGAATTATGTCAGTAAGTGGTCTGGCAGGGCTGTTTTACTCACTTTAAACATCGGATAATGTGATTTTTCTCTACAGGTGATGCTGAGTCATTAATAAATCAGTCATGACAAAGAAGTTATGTATTTTTTCACGAGTCAGCAATGACAAAAAAGTTATGTATTTTTCCTCAAGTCAGCAGTGTTAGCAGGTGTAAAGTTACTTAGCTTGTTGGATAGTTAGTTATCTAGCTTACTACCTTAATTCCTCTAATAAAGACCGGAAGTCAATTAAAAGCCAGTCCTCTGATAATGGCCGGGGCTGTGGTCAACACGGTCACATAAAGGCTGGCCTCAAATTTAAAAAATAGTGTAGATAATCTCATAAGTGCCATTCTTATAATGTGTATTTAAGTTCATTGTAATGCACATTTCTACCAATTTCGTTTAACAGATTTAACAAAATGTTTATGCTTTTTTCCATACTTACAGATTACAGTACTCATGTAAAAGTGTTATTGTCCTATGAGTATTTTAGTCACTGTGGCTCTGTTACTCAGCCGAGTGTAGTGAGTAGTAACGTACCAGGTGCCAACACATAGCAGTAGCTGCATTGGATGTAACATGGGTCTCGTTTAGTGACAGCAGAGAATGACAGCTCTGGTGCTAGTGACAGACTTTTCAGCAACAAAACAATTTATCTTTTTAAGTACGCGAAGGAAAACTTGGGTGAAAAGGCTGCGAGACATTTCCACATTGACTCCAGGAGAATGCGAGACTGGAAGAAACAGAAGGATGAGCCAACATGATTGGCATGGCTAGCTAGCTGGAGGTGGGAAAAAAAGAGTTAGCCTGGAGCTAGAAACGAAGCTAGCTAGCTGGAAGTGGGAGGAAAAATGTAAGACTGGAGCTAGAAACGAAGTTAGCTAGCTGGGGGTGGGAGAAAAAAAGGTTAGCCTGGAGCTAGAAACGAAGCTAGCTAGCTTGAGGTGGGAGGAAAAGAGTTAGCCTGGAGCTAGAAACAAAGCTAGCTAGCTACCGTCTGTAGCGTTTATCAGATACTGGTGTATCTACTGTAGCTATGTTCTTTGACGGCTTTTCATTTAAAACGTTTTTTTTGAAACAATTATACTTATAAAACAGATGGAATTAGAAATAAAGACTTGCCTCTGATAAAGGCCTGCTTCAAATAAAAGCTGAGTAACTTCTGCAGTTCTGGTAAATACAGGCCTGCTAACGCCATAGGAGCTACGTGTTGTGAACAGAAGCTTACCCCCTTGTCTTCCACTCTTGAGAAACTTCTGAACTGGTTGCAATTCCATTCCGGTTCCATATGTGGGCGATCATGGGCAGGTGCTATAAATCATAATCCAAAATGCATAACTTCACCCCTTAAAGCACCGAAAGAAAAGCCAGCATGTAACACATTTTCCCTTCTCCGTAACCTCAGGTCAGCATAGTAGTACACTCAAAATAAAATACTTCATTGTGTTAAAACTTGTAACAATAAGATAATGTGACAAATGATTTAGTATGGTTTTCATTGTGTTTTATTCCCTGTTCCAGGTCCAACTTCAGCCTTCACATCCTCTAATGCTTCCGTTTGTGTAAGTGTCATTACCACTCGTTTCTGTGCTGCTGTCATCATATGTTTGTTTAACCTGTATGTACATTTAAAAATTATAATTTCATATGTTTACCCTCTGCCTCTTTGCTGTGTGTGTGTGTGTGTGTGTGTGTGTGTGTGTGTGTGTGTGTGTGTGTGTGTGTGTGATCTCAATGTGGAGCACATTTTTAGTTGTGATGGTTAATGGAATCTTATTAAGAGGATTACAGTCCAGTTAAATTGGTAAATGATTCAGTCATTACAATTTTGCATTATAAAGATGTAATCCATACTTTCCCTCTACTGAGAGCTGGATATATACGTATATATATATATATATATATATATATATATATATATATATATAAAAACATAGTGGGCCGTGTGTGTGTCTCTGTGTGTGAGCTTTACAGAAGTTCTCTGTGTGAATCAGTTTCCTGTGTCATTAGTCTAGATCCACTCTAATGATGGTCCCACTGGAGCGCTACTTCACTCACACATACACACACACACACACAGACACACACACAAGCTGAAATCCAGCCTGCGTTGAGTGCGGCAGATATGAGAGACTGTGGTTGCATATGCGAGCATATGCATGTAAATTCCATCATTTATGGCATTATCTGGAGGAGGTATTGTCTCTCCAACGTAATGTATGACTGCCAGGGAAACATGAAAGAGACAGAGAGAAAAAAGAGGGGCTCATATGCATGCAGAGAACCGATACGCTGTAACATATAATGACTGTTCCCTATGTGGGAGAAGAAACAGGGAGGCAAATGAGAAAGAGAATTAGAGGAGAGTGAGAAATAGTGAGACAGAGGAAGAGAGAGATGAGAGAAAGAGAGAGGGAAATTGGAGAGGCATGGAGAGAGCAGCAGAGAGAATTAGGAAGGGTGGAAAAAGAGAAAAATAGGGCTCAACTGATTTGGCACTTTCCAAGCTGAACACATGTTTAGTTTTTGATTAAAGATTGCTTGTGTTTTACACCAGATTGACCAATTTCAGACTTGTAAAGGTGTGAAAGCCTGCACTGTATCACATCAGGGGTGGAGAATAACACTGAACAGAGAATATCGGGTTTTTAAAAGCAAGCACTTAGAAATAGTTGTGAATATGCACTGTGGAAAACTGGGAAGGGTGTATATCATAGAAGCATATAACAAAAAGGAATCTGTGTGTGTGTGTGTGTGTGTGTGAGCACCACAGACGTGTATCATACTGCAAATAGTGTGTATTTTGTGTGTGTATTCTAGGCCTGAATAAAGACAAAGACGGGGTCTGGCTTTGAAAAACAGCCAGGTGGGGGAATATGACTGGCTCAGCCTTTAGGAAGATCCGAGAGAGAGAGAGAGAGAGAGAGAGAGAGAGAGAAAGAGAAAGAGAGAGAGAGAGAG
>NC_045742.1:26463085-26469272 GCF_008692095.1 Etheostoma spectabile
AGAGAGACAGAGAGAGAGAGCGCTGTCCTTTATTCAGGTTCAGTAAAACAAATAGACATCCACATTTAATGGCAAAAAAGTCACTATAATCTATGGTCTGAAACTATACATTAACATGCATCTGACTTATTATTTAACGGGAGATCAGAGTTGTTGGTGTGTTAAAGGCGGTGTGAGAATCCTGTACATTAAACAGGAAACATCACTGCCTCTAATGATGCCACACGGACGTTTTAAAACTGTTGTCATGTAAAGACTTTTGATGTCAGTTAAAAATGTGTGTTCTTGTTTGAACTGAACTTTTGTCGCTGCGTCCCGGTGAACCTTGCCATTGAGTCAGCATGCTTAATAGTGGAGCACTGGAGTGGAAACGGCTGTCATTATTTAATGTCATTAATTACTCCTGTGCAGTCCCTTGCTATAGCATACCAAAATAAAAAAGAATAAAAAGATCTATTGAATTGAGAGGTGTTGCCTGTGAGGTTCAATGCCAGCGGTAATGATAAATGTACAGTGGATGTGAACGTGTCATGAACCTGAGTTTTTGTTAAAGGTCCCATGGCATGAGGATTTCACTTTCATGAGGTATTTTATTATTAATATGAGTTCCCCCAGCCTGCCTATGGTCCCCCAGTGGCTAGAAACGGCGATAGAGTAAACCGAGCCCTCGGTATCCTGCTCTGCGGCTGAGAAGATGAAAGCCCAGATGGGCCGATCTGCAAACCAGAGAAAGAGAGAAAGGTAACCCTAAGAGGAAAGGTTACCTCCCCTTTCTCTGCTTTTCCCACCCATGAGAGAGAGAGAGACATTACGGCTTTCAAACGAGCAAAGTAGCAGTTGGTCAAGGCCACACCCCCACCCATGATTTGTTCCACCTGTGTTCAATCACACTTGTGTATTTAGTCCGCGTGTTCCTGTGTCCCCCATGTCAGTTCACTGTTACTTTGTTGTAATGAAACCTCTTATGTGTCACATCGATCTTGCTGCCTCTGCTACTTTCTGCATTTGGGTCCTTATCCTGGTGCCTGCTCTCCCAGCTAAGAGAATGCACACCCAAGGAACACACACACACACACATATATATATATATATATATATACATACAGTCCAGGTATTCATATTTTCCACTGCGTTGAACTTTTTTGAACTCCTTAATTCTGCAATAGATGGGGACAACGCTTTGGACCTTTTGAATTTGTCCAAAGCCTCAGTTGGACCTAATAATACGTAGATGTCAAAGTTATAAATAAGTCAGTTAAAGTAAGTTAAAACAAGTTTAATTCATTCTTGAGAAGTTGACATTTTAGAAATACATTATGCCACACACTTATGATAAATGCATGTTTAAAGCCTTATTCCCACAGGACTAGTATTACCAGGACACTTCATTCGATTTGCAATATTGGAAGGGGTTGATCATTTTTCTCCTTTTCATTGAAAGATATCACAAATTTAAGAAATGTAATTGATAATAGTGTGATTTTTGCAAGGATCTGTACCAAACAAACTTGTTTTCTTTAGTCTGTAGGATAGGATTTGTAGGACGGGACGTCCCTGCAGCACCACAATACTTAATGTTTTGACACATATATTGCCTTTAACAAATATTGTGCCCCACCCTGCGATCATGGACATTGCACTAGTCCATATTGGGATTTTGATAAAATTGTGATTAATTGTGCAGCCCTACCAGGCGTCCCATATTACTCATCTTGTTCTGCGGGGGCCTACCACATTTAAGACAAAATGCTTTCTTTGCCAGCCTAAAAAAAAGTGTATGAAAAGGCCTGAATGTGGTTTGGACGGTCTGACCTCTATGGTTAGCTCAGAGTATCATCACACCAAAATGGTCTGAAGCAAATATTTAAAAACCCAGAAGTAGTTTTCCACATGACTTTGGTTTGCTAGGTCATGCGAGAATGTGACAATCTGACCCAGACATGTTGGAAGGGAGGTTGTTCGCTACATTTCAAAACCAAACGTTGACCTTTGTGCAGGGACGTGCACAGATACCTTGGGGGGCAGGGCCCAACCCCTTTTCACTCCCAACTCGTAAAATACGGAACGGACGCTTGGTCAGAACGTTATATTTATTACCACAAATCTGACTTCCTTTCTAATTTAAATTTAAACAAATATTTGGATTTCTTTGTTTGACAGAAAATCTGTGAGCGAACAGGAATATACACTACATAGATATATTTTATGTCTATGTGTGTATGTGCCTGCCTTTGTGCATGACTGTGTGATCCAATAATCGTCTTATGGCTTAACCCTCATGTTGTCCTCGGGTCAAATTGACCCATTTTCCTATATCAATGTTCTTTTTAATTACCAAAAATTACATGATTGATTCCACACAATGTTCTTTAGCAAGTACAAGTCTCTGTTTTCTTTGATTTGGGGGTGTCTTATTCAATTTTATAGCATTTGAAAAAAAAAATAAAGTATAAAATAGTATTGAGTAAAAGTTGACATAGTCCAGTCTGTGATTATCCATCAACATCCATTCCTTTAATTTTAATCAAAATCATTCCTAATTTCTGCTTTTCTAACTCAAACATTAAGTATAATTACCTATAAATGAGCAAGCAACAAAGCCCTATAGGAATTATGACTGGGGCGCAGAAGGAAGTCAGGCGACAGCCGTGTCCATGCACGGTGGAGGTTGGGGTGGAGGTCGGGGTGGATGGATGGTGTAAATTTGAAAACCGCCTCCAGGCTCAATCATGTCAGTGTTCAGAACAGCAACAATTCACACTACAATCAATTCATTGCGATGGCATTGTCACAATAAGTGGCAAAGGGAGTGTTTGCCGACAGTGGCAGCCGTAGACGTCCAAATTGAAGGAAGCTACACACTTCCAGCACCAACATTCATTCATGAGAATACACAGTTGGGTAAAAAACTCTTTTGACATAGCGATTCCGCACTGAAGGTTCGCCGTTGTGCCGGCTTCGGCTTTTCACACAAATCCAATAAAAGTTGATATTATAAGTGTTTGGTTTCCGACAGCACGCTGGCATTCCAGGAGCAAAAGAAGTGCCAAGAGTGACACAACAGCATCGGTGTGTAGTGTATTTGAGTCGATCCGCACCGTTAATCCACCACCTGAACCCGACCGGACCCACAAACCGCCAACTTTCATAGTCGCGTGATTTTCAGTTGAGAGAAGGGCAGGGACGGACCGTTGCAGCGCCCCAGCGCGTGTGTGTTTGAGAGGGAGAGAGAGTGGAAGAAAAGGTGGGTTAGGCTATTGCACACAATGTTTCTGTAAGTTATTAACACCTTGTCACTACTTGACCCTCGTGCGGGTCCACTCACGCATCACTAATGAGTGTAGTCCCGCCATGCTGGATTCCTTTCAAACAGACGCGATGGTACGACTCTGTGACTACCTCCACTGCTGGCTTACAGGAACAAGAACTCTGTCCTAACTTTCACACAGACCGAGATGGATGAAGGCCCAACTGTCCCGTCTTGAACCGGCTGTGTGAAAGGGGCTTCAGACTCAGAATTAGCAGTTTTCTCAAGAGTTAGGACTCCTTCGCACCAGCAAAAGGAGAGGGTTAGGGAAAGTTTCCTGCACGGGACTCTCACACCACCTTAGAACCGTCTGACAAGTCTGATTGCTGGTACGTTTCTCTAAAAGTTAAATGACTCAACTTTTCACCACTGGCCCTTTTTGTTTTGTTTTTTTACGGCAATCCCATGTGGCCCACACCGCCTCGGCCTAAACATATACCCCCCTCTGAAAACGAATTACGGCAGGTATGAGCACTGTAATTTCCATTTTTATAGATGAAATAAACTTGACATGACTTGAATGGGAAGACCTGCTTTTTCGCCAAACAGGCGGTGTGAATGCAGCCGTAGGCTCAATATGTCTTGACTCTTTAATGCACCACCAAAACATCAACTCCCATTCTGATTGTCCACACACTTACAGCGCGAGCTCCTGGTTCTCTCTCCCTCGACGGAGCACCTGGAACGAGCACGCGAGCCTGACATGTTTGCCGGTGTTTACCACTGTGTATGGCACGGCGCACAGTTCGGACTGTCATTCATACTTACACTGTAAATATGGGGAGCAGTGTAGTGGAAGGGATCTGAAAATGACTCCGCCTCGTGCCTCGGTGACGAAATTAATAAACGGAGGCACGGGAGCGGAACGAGTTTTGACAATGCAAGTCTCTCTCCCCTTTCTATCTCGTCACATCCCTTTCTTCTCAGCCCTGCTGTCCTATTTTCCTCTGCCTCTCTCTCTCGAACGGTGGCCTAATAAGGCTCAATTACACAGAGGTTCTTTCATTCATTATAGGCACGGGCCCCGGCTTCTCTTTGTGGACTCCTAATAAATACTAACGCAGGCAAATAGCCGGGGCCTGGGCTCACTTATGAACCCGTTAATAACCAGGGTGCGGCTGGCGTTATGAAAACAGCTTTCTCAGCAGCCTGTCTGGCCGCCACAACACAAACACACAATGGTGATGGGGAAAAAAGAGGGAGCTCGCGCTCTACTTAGCCTCTGAGACAATGCTTCGGCGAAAGACAAGCACCGGCAATTAGCGCATCCACAGCGTTGGGGTAACCCTATACGTCTTTGTCTGTTTCAATCACGGGGAGACGCCACTCATGGTGAGAATTAGGCCGAGGATGCCATCAATTTCCCTTTAACCTGTTTTATATTGCTCTGTGTAGGTGAATGCGTGATAGATTGTTTTTGTCAGCCTATTAAAAAAGGGACGCCGGGCGCGTTAACGGCAAACGTCGGAACACACCCGATGGGTCTAGAGTTGCTTGGATGTGTGTTTGCATTGTGTTTGGATAGGGAACAAAATATGCTCATTCTCACAATTTATGTCCCTCCCCCCGTTGCTCAACTCCTCTCCCATGACCGAGCTTGATATCTAATGAAAATCACACTCTGTACCACAAAAAGCCATTCCGCTTGCTTCTGTCCATAACATCATTGGCGGCGCCCCCCCCCCCCCCCCGCCTTCCACTTCCTCCACACCTTCCCCACACAGCTGAACCTGCCTGTACACTGTCATTGGGAATCAGACGGACAGGCTCTTTATGGCGGTCTTTACGACTCCAACTGAAATAACTGTATTCCCCGGTGGGAGATAGAGTGGTGGAGGGAAATGTAACTGTATACATTTACTACAGCGGGCGACGGAGGGAGAGCATACGTAAGATGAGCGATGTCCCACACTGGTCAATCAGAAGGGGCAGTAGTCATGCAAAACCCCCCCCCCCCCCCCCCATTCCTTCTTGTCCTCTGTCTCTCTCATAAAGCTTTCTCGTTTCAGGCACGTTTCATCTGTCCATCTCCTTCTCTCCGTGTCTTTGTCCATCCTCTCTCTCTCTCTCTCTCTCTCTCTCTCAGGTTTAAACCAGCAGCCGTGGCAGAGATTGCCGTCCGAGGGTTGTCTTGCGAGATGAAAGATGGCACGGCTGTGGCGCTTCGAGGACGATCGCACCCTCCGTGACACACACACACACACACACTCTTTCTCTCACACCCACGTACATCCCGCTCTTTCATTCGCCGCCGAAATGGTCCCTGCCTGGGCTAATTTACATAATACACTTCTGACACCTTTACTTTATTCATCAATCACACCCAGGCAGCTTCTCCAGGTCCGGGCTTTTGTCTGAGCATGTCTGTGGCTGTGTAAGGCTAGGCACAAAAGATTAATTTCACAGCTTTTTTTCCCCCCACTTCTTCGTCTTCCTCTTCTTCTTCCTCTTCTTCTTATCCTCCCGCTGTCCCTCTTCCTTCTTGTCCTTCTTCTTCTTCTTCTTCTTCTTCTTTCTCGTTCATCCCTCTTTCATTTCACAGTTACAAAGCCTGCAGAATGACAGCAGCCAGATAATGAAAACAACAATGCAAGCATTTTTTTCCTCTCTCCCTTAACTCAGGCAGGTCGTAGTCCTAGGTTCTTCCCGACAGTGTATTATTTCCCTCTTTTTTTTTTCTTGAAACTCCCCCCCCCCACACACACAGTCTCTCTATCTTGTTCATCCTCTTTCTTGTCTGCACCTCCACCATCTGTTTGCAGTTCTTCTTTCCTGTCTTTCTTCTTGGTCATCCCTCCATACTGTACCAGGGCCAACCAGGAGACAGATTCCCTGTCATTCCTCGTCCCGCTCCCCTCCACCTGTCCAACACAAGGTGCT
>NC_045742.1:26469282-26472577 GCF_008692095.1 Etheostoma spectabile
TGAGTTTCTTCTCCTATTTTATGTCTCTTTTTCAAATTTAAAAACCTGATTTGCCGTGGCGGGAGTTTGAAGTTTGAATCGTGGAGAGAGAGAAAGAGAGAGAGAGACAGACAGAGAGAACTATAAGAGAAAATGAATCCTGTGTGATTAAAACAATAAACACAGTGCGTTGTTTATTAGTTCCCTTTCGTCGTTATCGACCCTGCAAGCGTGCCTCCCATTTCAATTATCTGAAATAAATGAAATAGGGCTGGGAACTCTCACGCTTGCTCGTCGATGGAGATGAGAGGGCAACTGTCGCTCACATATCAATTTTTCGAACAGATGGGTTGTCATGAGGGGCCATATCTCCCTTTCAATTAAAAATCCCAAACAGTCATTGTCTTAATCGTTGTGCAAAAACACACAGATGGGTTTTGTTTTGTGTCCATATCCAAGTCTGAGCCTTTTAGTTTTTCGACTGAAGTTGCTCATTGGCCACCAGTGAAACCGTTGTGGTTGTACCGGACGGCTCCCAGCCCGAAGATAAGCCGCAGAATAGCAAAACGATATCAAGTATGTGCAATCGATAGTCCATGATGTAGGTTTATGCAAAGTGCAAAGTGGAGAGACCAGAGTGGCCAGTTAGCTCGATTGGTAGAGGGTTATTCCTCGACGCAGAAGGGCCAGGGTTCGAGTCTGACCTGTAACGGTTTTCCTGCATGTCTCCCCCGTTTCTCTCCCCGTCCATATTTGAGCGGTCCTGTCCATTTAAGGTGGAAATGCAAAGTTTAGGACCACGAAAAACCTGATGAAAGATCAAGGCAGCTTGCTGATACAACCCTTCTAAAGTGATACTCTGTCCTGACCTTTATCATCAGACTTATTTCTTTTTATATTTATTTTTTTGAGTGTTTTTAGGCCTTTTTTCCTATTATTCATAGGACATATGAAGACATGAAAGGGGAGATAGAGGGGGAATGACATAGCAAAGGGCCGCAGGGCGCAGTAGAATCTGCTGTCGTTGCGTCGAGGAGTAACGTGTGCCTGCTCTACTAACTGAGCCAACCCGGCCAGTCATCAGACTTTAAGTCCACAGACACAGGTTATACCAGTGTTCACGTTTCTCAGGCTATTATGTCTTTTAATCATGGCAATCCTAATATTGTTTATTGATCTTAGACTGACAACCAAAGCTAGATAATGCATCATAATGTAGCACTGCTAGCTGATATTGAGCCATCAGTTGACCAAAAAAAAAATCTAAAATAAAAAAAGTGTAGTGACTAGGGATGGGGGTGGGAGATCTGGGGCCTTGGTAAAGAGGCTGACTGCAGAGGGGAAATAAACTGCGTTTTAAGTTGTGAGGTTTTGGTCCTGAGATACGATGGAAAGACAGAGACAGCAAGTAGAAACCTCAGGCCAGAGATCTTCAAATGATTGTTTTTTTTTGTTCTTTTTTTAAATATGTCTGAAAAATGGAGTGCAGAGCAGATTCCTTCAGGAAGACTTCTAAATAACTTCAATCACCGCTATCTCTTCCTATTCAGCTGTTAAGAGGCGTTCACTTTTCAGAAAACCAATCAGAATTTGTCACGAAATTCATGATCCAATCCCAGCACGACATCCTGCTTCAAATGTCTTCTCTCCTTGCTATCAGCTGTCTTTTCAGGCAAGCGTCCAACCCTCCTCGTCCCCTTCCACCTCCGGGCATCGTCAACCACTGCAACCTGAGTCCCTTTCCAGCAGGCGTTTGGACTTTGGGTTGCTTCTTCATCATCACCAGTGTCTATGCGCCATTGGGGGAGGGCGGGGCTAGACACTAGGTACAAATATTAAAATATTTTTAATGATCGACTCTAATCCCCATAGACTGTACAGTTCATATTTGGCTCATATACAATACAACTTTGCATATCTGCAACAAAGTCTCTCCTGATTATTTATGCATTAGCATAAAACCAACATATTTGTAAAGATTTGATTAAATGTTTACAACATTGATGGTAGGCTTACTGGCCTATAGGTAGGTATTCATGGATCCACATATACAGTCATGCTTAAGGATTCACTGTGCCATATTTCAACATTAAGACATGACTTATAAATATATAAATACGTAAATGGATGTATTTCAATAAGTTAACAATTATTATTGCAATATAGCTTAGTATTGGATGCACTGTAAAAAAAGTATAGGCTTTAGTCCGCCATCCACGTTGTTGTAGAACCAGTTTAATATGCATCTCAATTTTATATAATTTATGTAGTAAGGGGTCCCTGCTCTGTCTCTCTTAAAGCTGGGGGGTCCTTGGCCTGAAAAACGTTGAAGACCCCGGCCTCAGGCCACGTATATGGGCTACGGCGTACAGTAAGCGGAAGCATAAATCCAAGCGAGGAGAAGCCTGGGCTCTGCAGTGGCTCTGACCCGTAGGTCATTGGAAACCAGCAAAGAGACTGCACACCTGGGTGTAAGAGCGCTCCCTCGACCCTCAGTCTTGCACCCTTCATCCGACCCCCCCCCCCAACACAAACACACACACTTCTCACACTGTGTGGCATCTGAACCCAGCCAACGGGATAATTAGCCCCAGAGGCCAGTTTAGCAGGATGGAAAGCTGCATTTCAGTGAGTCTTCTGCACCAAATAGCAGTGGAGCTGTGTTGGCATCAACATTGCTTGTTGACCCCTTGCTTGCTTGCTTACTTCCCCCTACAGTTTGTCTGCGAGAGTCCAAACATGATCCTTTTAGTTCTTATAGTTTTAATAGAGAGGAAAGATCAGGCTCAGGGTAGCGTGCTGATGCAATTATCCTTCTAAAGTGATACTCTGTCCTGACCTTTATCATACTGAACAAATAATATCTCGCCAGTCATGACACTTTATGTCCACAGATGGAGAGCGGACAGAAGGAGGACTGACATCATCTAAGAGCTAGTTTCGGGTTTGAGTAAAGAATGAGACTTATCCAGCGCAAGTTCACGAGTACCAGTGTTCTCGTTTCTCAGGCTATTATGTCTTTTAATCATGGCAATCCTAATATTGCTTATTGAATGATTTTTTTGTATGTGGCTGGACTGACAAGCAAAGCTAGATACAATATTATGCTAGCTGATTCTGAGCCATCACTTGACAAAAATCTGCACTATGCATATTTATTTATTTATTACTCCTTGTCGCTTCCTTCTGTGCAATATGCCATTTATATTCATCTGTAAATCTGTATATATACTGGATTTTTTTTTTTTGACCGGTCTGTTTATAATAAGCGTGTTCATAGAAGCCGCTGGGATGAGGATCAGCACCTCTAAATCTG
>NC_045742.1:26472587-26472697 GCF_008692095.1 Etheostoma spectabile
CATGGTTCTCAGCAGGAAACCGATGGAGTGCCTTCTTCAGGTAAGGAGTCAGTCCTTACCTTAAGTGAAGGAGTTTAAATACCTTGGGGTCTTGTTCGCGAGTGAGGGGA
>NC_045742.1:26472707-26472967 GCF_008692095.1 Etheostoma spectabile
GAGCGTGAGATTGGTCGGAGAATCGGCGCAGTGGGTGCGGTATTACATTCCATTTATCGCACTGTTGTGAAAATAGAGAGCTGAGCCAGAAGGCAAAGCTCTCGATCTACTGGTCAGTGTCTGTTCCTACCCTCAGCTATGGTCATGAAGGCTGGGTCATGACCGAAAGAACGAGATCCAGGGTAGAAGCGGCTGAAATGGGTTTCCTTAAGAGGGGGGCAGGTGTCTCCCTTAGAGATAGGGTGAGAAGCTCAGTCATC
>NC_045742.1:26472977-26488903 GCF_008692095.1 Etheostoma spectabile
AGCTCGGAGCAGAGCCGCTGCTCCTTCGCGTCTAAAGGAGCCAGTTGAGGTGGTTCGGGCATCTAGTAAGGATGCCTCCTGGGCCCCTCCCTAGGGAGGTGTTCCAGGCACGTCCAGCCGGGAGGAGGCCTCAGGGGAGACCCAGGACTAGGTGGAGGGATTATATCTCCAACCTGGCCTGGGAACCCCTCGGGATCCCCCAGTCGGAGCTGGTTGATGTGGCTCGGGAAAGGGAAGTTGGGGTTCCCTGCTGGAGCTGCTGCCCCCGCGACCTGACACCGGATAAACGGACGAAGGTGGATGGATAGTGTTTATAGTGTACATGTTACTGTTATTATTCTATTTCCTATTTTATTTCTTATATTTTTTTGTATATTGTTCCTATGTCTATTTAATGTGTATTTGTGTTTTTCAGATTTTTTCTTTTTTTTTCTTTGAGCTGCTGTAACAAGGGAATTTCCCCAATTGTGGGATTAATAAATCTATTTGATTCTATCTTAAATATTTAGATACATTCTGAACATGATGGATTCAAGTTGGGGACCACATGGGAATCCTGCAGAATTGAGACTTAGTAGCCGAAAAAGGAGTTTGTACAAACAATACAAACTTGAGTTGTACAGGACCACTGTCAACTCAAGGGCCGTTTACTGTACTAGCCTTTACCATTTACTAATTAAACTGAGCAAAGTCTGAAACAGATTCCAAGTGTAACAGGCAATCAGACTGTGTGAGTCTGCCGTTTCTTTGAAAATGACTCCAAACTGATGAACAACAAAAACGTTCGTCACACTTCCCACTTCTCCAAGCAGGTGTCTAAAAGTCTGGGTTAACACCCTACCGCCACGCACACACACACACACACACTCCCTCACTCACTCACTCACTCATTCACTCACTCATCCTTTCCCAAACGCCCCAGTCCCTCCCCTCCATTTCTCCCTGAAGAAAATTAACACTCGCCTCCCACCCCAGGTGGCGAGGGGAGGGGCAGCAGGAATGGAGAGGCGGAGAGGGCGGAGGAGTGTCGAGAGCCTGATTTATCTGAGCCTGTCAGGCCCTGAGATGCCTCAGTGGGTGTTTGTGTGTGTGTGTGTGTGTGTGTGTTTGGGGGGGGGGATACAATGGGTGCAGGAAGAGAAGTGTCTCTCCCACCTTGGCCCCTGGGTTGGCACAGCGGAAGCCCCTCTGTCTCATTGTCTCATTAGGATGTGTTTGTCTGTGCGTGTTCTTGTGTGTGTGTATGTGTGTTTGTGTGTGTGTGTTATAGGGGGGTGCAACAGTGTGACAGTTCAAAGTGACATTCACACTCCCTTCTTATTCTCCTGTCCTCCCTCTCACTTTTACACATACAGGACACACACACACACAAAAACACGAAAAAGCGTGGAAAAGGTGTCAATATGTGGCATTAGTCTTGATGCCTGTGATACCTGACCCACCAGCACTTCCAACCAGCACACACACATAATTCATGTTGCGTTTGTTCTACTTTTTTTCCCTCACTAAACCCGAAGATTTCATACTCAGAATGCGGTAAATAATCTGTACCTTTAGCACATTTTCAGCCTTTTTTAGACTCTAAACGATTCACTCCCCCTGGGATAGTATATGGCCCTTTTACAACGTACCAATTACCCACTGCTTCTAAAATTCAATTTTTAACCTAGCAAAAATCAGGCCAAACTTCTGCTACATTTAGTAAGTGGCTATCTATATCCATAAGACTATGTGTGACTCTCTTTTCTTTTGTGTCGGCCACCAACCCCTTCCCAACTTTATTTTCATTTGCGTCTTTGCGAGCAGGATTAACATCAGGAATGTAGGTGACTGTGGCTGTATTGTCTTGACAATGACAGAGAGTAATGAGGCAACATGGACAGTGTTTAACATGAGTGGAGGTAAATGTGTGCATATGTGCCTGCACAAATTTACTGTATGTACAAGAATGTCTGTGCTGCCCATGACCAAAACAAGTCCTCCACAAACTATCCAAGATTTACAACCCTATGGCTGGAAAAACACATTTATACAAGATGATTCTGCAATGTCTGCATTAGGGCTGTGCTATGACTCCAATTATTTTTTCAAAAATTCAATTTTGGCTCCTAAGTAAACTGGAAAAGAATGAACGGCAAATTTGTTCAACTGTGCCACTGTTTTTTTAAGTTTCATGATAAGTTTAATGAATGCAACTTTTTTCCAAAAGTCAATGAGTAATAGTGTTAAATAATCATGATTTCAATATTGACCAAACCTAATCGTGATTTCCCTTCTTCCATAATCAAGTGACTGGGTAGTGGATGCTGGGCTGTGATATGAGCCTGCCAGGGAAATAAAAAATGGTAATATTCCACATTACAAAAGCAACTTTGTGCAAAAGCAATGGGAAAGAAATGAGAGAATTGGCATTTTCCATTTCCATCTTAGTTCAGTCAAATACTTCAGCTGCTCTATTCAGATGGGACACAGGAGTATTGCACAAATATTCACTAAAGTGTCAAGATGAATCCGGCTCCAAGCCCTCACATTGTGATTCCTTTTGATAACCCAAAAAGCAAAAAGAGCATTATAAGTGTTGGCCCAGTTCCCAGACTTCATGCAAGGGCCACTCCCATGCAGCCTGATGACCTGTGTACACCGCCGTGGGGGATCCAGAATCCCCCAGTATGGACTCATTCTGAGTCCTGTCCCACAGAACACCTCTGATCTCATCCCAACCGCAGGGTTAACACTATTGGCGCTTACCCACCGCTAGCACCAGCTGTACTCTGCCCGGCTTGACTCGACGGGGACTGCTCGTTTCTCTAACACTCCAAAGTTTCTTTTGGTCCTACAGCCTCCTAATCCGACGTCTCTTGTTTTCGAAAAATAAAACACTCTGCTCCGACATCCGATTTTTCCGACCATGAAGGCTTTGTATGAAGGATAGGATAGCAGATTGGTCAGGGGATAGGACCTGAAACTGCACTACCACTAAACTGCACCCTATGATCATGAAGGCTGGGTCAAGACCAAAAGAACGAGATCCAGGGTACAAGCGGCCGAAATGGGTTTCCTCAGGAGGGTGACTGGCGTCTCCCTTAGAGATAGGGTGAGAAGCTCAGTCATCTGAGAGGAGCTCGGAGTAGAGCCGCTGCTCCTTCGCGTTGAAAGGAGTCAGTTGAGGTGGTTCGGGCATCTGGTAAGGATGCCTCCTGGGCGCCTCCCTAGGGAGGTGTTCCAGGCACGTCCAGCTGGGGGGAGGCCCTGGGGAAGACCCAGGATTAGGTGGAGGAATTATATCTCCAACTAGTCCTGGGAACGCCTCGGGATCCCCCAGTTGGAGCTGGTTGATGTCGCTCGAGAAAGGGAAGTTTGGGGTTCCCTGCTGGAGCTGCTGCCCCCGCGACCCGATACCGGATAAATGGATGAAGATGGATGGATGGATGGATAAACTGCACGCAAAGTAGGGGGCTGTAGGACCAAAGGGAATTTTTCAGGTTATTGGGAGGTCGGAACAATGGAGCATCGGAGGAATTACATGGCATTGTGTATTTACATATGCGCCATTGAGCAACTCTCATAGGAATGAACGGGGCTCGGCCTCCAACTGTATCGAGGTGTTAATAACACCATCCATGCAATAGATACTGTGACCACTTTATTTGGTATTTGCACTACGCAAGTATATGGTAGATGTAATCCTATCCAATATATTATATTATTATCCAAAATAGTATACAATGTACTATTTTTATCCAAGTTGAGTTATATTAGACTGATAGTTTATTGTAGACATTGGAAACATAAACAGAACAGTAGTCGATATTCACAACAGGAATATTCGAAAATGTCCCCGGATGTCCCTCATTTTGGCCGGATATCCGTTACATTCCGATATTTGTGTTTGCGTTCTAACCTCCGGTGGATTTCTGAGGACTATGGTTCCCTGCTCCTCAGATCTCTGCAGGGTAAATCCAGACAGCTAGCTAGACTATCTGTCCAATCGGAGTTTTCCCTCGCACGACTAAAACTACTTTTGAACGTACACATGTTCCACCATATACAAGTTCCTATTTTGCAGAAGCGATGTTGCTACCTTGCCAATCGGAAATCATGCAAATGATTACAATTCATTTTTCAGCAGATCCCTCTAACTACAACACAGTGGAACTAGCAAAGCAGTTTTGTGTTTATTTGTGCGGGCGAGATTTATTCAGTTTGGGAAATTGCAAGGTCTCTGGCTGACTAAACAGGGAGGGACCCATCTAATAGCAATGGTGGGGGGAGGGGGGGGGGAGTCTGAGAGCAGCATGGGAAAATATGCACCAAACATTTCGCAAATACAAAAGTTGGATAACCCTACCCACAGACAAAAAATAATTGCTGCCATCAACAAAGAATACAAAGACATGATCCTCCCCCGTTTTCCTCCGGTGGTCCATCCAAAAAAAAACAAAAAAAACGGTCCCTAATAGATATTGGCTGTAAAGAACAAGGACGTTTTATTGCATCTTCGATATCTGCAATCAATCGAGGCCGCGGCCTTACCAGTCCGGTCACTTTTCAAACCTTCCTTTATCACACCTGCATTGTGCAGCGGTGCTTATTCAACTGCGGCTCCATTGTCAGCAGTGCAGCTATTAACCCAACCCCTCCAGTTTGGGCCCTCGCAAGTATTCCTTCACATTAGCATACACAATTTATTTTGCTAAAGCCATTAAAACTAATAAGCACACAATTACCAAGCACGTAGCGCAGAAAATATGCATATCAAAAAAGCCAGAGCTGTCATATTGTCCTGAGCGTGTGCCAAGCTCTCCATGCTGACCATGTGGTCCAGGATTATAATAAGAACTGCTCTCTGAAGGAGGCAGCTCGGAGCACTTTTACAGTGAGAAGCTGCTTACTAATTGGACAAACAATAATTATTGAGTTCCGATGCAATGGGCGTTGTTTTAAAAATCGCCAAAAGAGCACATCTCATCCTTTGAAATAACGCGTGCATGTGCAGTCAATTAGAAGGGAAAAGTCGCAGCATATGGTTGCCACGGTATGAGAGAGGGCCGAAAAAAAAGGAAAAAAAAAAAGATACCAACAAGAAAGCTGCGAGCGTGTCTTGTTTTTAACTGACAGGGAGCAACAATGAAAAAGATGAGGGATGGCGGTGGCATAAATTAGCGAGAGGAGTGTCTCTTTTCTCTTCTGATTTCTTCTTCCAGATGCCCTCTCCCTCTCTTCTCCCCTCTGTCACTTGCAATCTCGCTCTCCCTCCCTCTTCCAAAAACCCCGGCTTCCACTCCTGATCTATCTTTCTGTGAGTGTCACATGGAAGAGAGGAGGAGAGGGAGGGGAGGATGGGAGAAGGCGGGGGGGGGGGAGTAGGCACTATGCAAAGCAGGGCCTCGGTAGCCAAAGTCGGCAGGCTGAGATGAGGTGTCAGCATTGCACGGGCGCACTGATGTATGAATGCGGCGAAATCAAACGCGTCACTCGACAGACGGGGGGGGGTTGGAAAGGTGAAAAACCGGCGCGGCGAGAGAGAGCAGCTGTACATCGGCGTCAAGGTGCTACCATCCCTCCCTCCCTTTTTTTTTCATTCTTCCTTTCCTGTCTTTTTTTGTTGTTGCATTCCACTTATTTATTTATTTGCCGGTTTTTCTTCATCTCTAATTCTGTGCCGCCGCATCCCGTTGGGTACCACGGAAAGAGGCCACAGCCCTAACAAGGTACAGCGGTCACAAAGAGAGAGAGCGACAGAAAGTAAAGTGACGGCGAGAGAGAACACAGCTATACTCAGAAAATATTAGCATATCCCCTAAGGAATACCGACCAAATTGATACAGAATGAACCCAGCCCTTACTCCTCTGCATTTCTCCTCTCATCTCTCTCTCTCTCAGACCTCTCCCAAAGGTGTCACAGCGTCTTGTTCATTAATATGTGTAAATCCTTGTTTTCGTCAAAACGCGGGTGGTGGGCGACATCGGCGAGCGACACCGGCCCGCCGTGACTCTCCGACTCCGGTTCATCGGCTGAGGCCCGTCACTCAAGGTGACGAGTGAGAAAGAGCTAGGGGAAGAAGGGAGAAAAAAAACGAGAAAGAGGAAGGTGAAACAGAGGTGTGAAGAGGTAGAGAGAGGCGGAGAGAGAGCATTGCAATCTGTTAGCGCGGCTTCGTGCAGTGTGAGATGAAATGTGGCAGGGCCGACATGGACTCCGATGTTTTCCCTTTTGTTATTACAAGTTTTGACGTTTGCAGTTGAAAGTGTCACTTGTCAAGTAGTCCGTGAAAAGGATGGGTGGTCACAGCATTGCGTGGCGAAATTATTTATCTAAACTAAAGATTTTAATTGGGATGTAAAGGTTAATGTAAGGAATCAAAAGACAGTTTGTTGTGTATCTGTTTTTATCTCGTATTACCTGGAGTGACGATAAAAGGCGCCCATGAATACAATCTATTGTTATTCACTATTATTAAGTTGGGATTGAAATCTCTAGAAAAATGTGTGTTTGTCAAACAAAACAAAAGATTTTTGGAAAAATAACAGCTAAATAACACTGTTGTCATAACTTCCCTCAGCAACGCCGTAGCCTGTTTTTATTTCTTTTTTAAAATATAATTTCTTCTTTTTTTAACGTTATTTGAATGTTTTATTTTATTTGTAGTTTTATCTTTCCAATTATATGTTCTGTACATTTAATTTAATCCTGCTAAAGGGGACAAAAACTGATGGAAAGATGAGTCTTGGTTTTGTCGTATGTTTGCTTGATTGACAGGTGTCTCAGCCTATCATGTCGATGTCAGCCCGCTGGTCCCGGCTTAGCTCCACTTTGTCAGGAATACATTTTCACATTCATTAAGAATGTTCTGGAGACTTAGATGAGTTAGGGCGCGTTCACAACTATTAGTTCAGTGGACTCGGTGCTATTTGGGGGTAAAGGTACATCATTGTTGCCTTTTTCATTTGGTTTGTTTTCCATTCACACTGCACTTTGTCTAACGCAGCAAACACACGTCACGCAATCAAGGCGGTTGCTTGTTAATTGGACAGAACACTTCTGGTCCTAGAAACAATGGAGTAACACCAGATTTATAACGTCTTGGGTTTTCTGGTTCTGCTTTAGCCTTCCTATTATTTTAAAAGAAGGCGAACAATGAGCAGCTTAAAGACAGTAGGTGAAGGAGAGATGATGATGATGATGATGATGTCACAAAGACGACCGGCGATCTGTGCACAGAACAGCTTATGGATCTGAAGCCCTTAAATCAAATCTATGTAAGTCCGTAAATTGTTTGCAAGGTTGAAATTGCAGGCTAGTGAATGCTCTGTTTCTGTTCCACTTCCTGTATTCGGGTCGGATCGCGTTCCCACTTGAAGTGAACCGAACTCTAGTTCACTAAGCAGCGAACTGAGAATCAGGTTTAAGCAGACCCGAGTTCTTTTGTTTGATCCGCACAAGAGTTTAGATGAGCTTCCACACCAGCCAAATGCTTCAGGGTTCATTTTAAACGGATCAAATGAGAAAGGTGCCAAAGCAACCTTACAAACGGGCATTTAATGGAATCTCCATTGAGGAGAGAATCAAGCAGCCACTACAGTCTAACCGCCATGTGTTACCTAAGTTCTTGTCTTCCTGAAGCTGGATTTAAACTCAAGCTGGAGGCGCTACATTTAGCTAAACCTTCAATACAACCTTCAAGACAATGCTGGTGCCATAAACACAGATGCTTAAGCCTAGTTCAGCCTAACGCTACGCTCTTACTGGGAAGTATGCTAATGTGTGATAGTGAAGTGTGTGCTGTATTTTGTCCTTGTGATTGGGTTATTTGTTGGTCTTGTATGGTCGGGGTATTTTGTGCTAGTGGTTGGGTTATTTTTTGGTCTTGTTTATGTTTTGTTTCATACTATGTCATAGTCCTTTGTCTTGTCCAGTTGCAGTTTCTGTCTTGTGTCTCTTGTGAGTGTCTGTATGTTCTGTTTCTGGTTTTATTTTCATAATCTGGTCTTCTGTGCTGTCTTCTCTTTAATTTTCCCGCTCTTGTGATTACCTGATGTCTTCCACCTGTTCCCCAGCCCTGGTGCCACCTGCCTTGTTTTTCCTCGTTACCCTGTGTCTTTGGGCGTTTCTCAATACCAAGTAAGCAAAGAACGACTTTGTGGTCTGGGGAGACCGTACGCTAGCTGTACCTGGAAGACTGAACTCGCAAGTTCAGAAGCACACAAAACGCTGTTGACAGTTTTGAGACGAAGCGTTCTCCTGTTATTGCGCAACACCCCAGAAAGAGGGCGCTTGCCACTTTATAGTAGCTTGATGTGTGTATAATATAAACATGGACGGTCACCCTTACACCGCCTGTTTTGTTGTTCAGTCTTCCAGGTTTTCTTTAAAGTGCTATTAAGTATCACGGGCCATAAACTATATAAATAACCCGAACAGACGGGGAAAAAATCCTTGTAACATTGTTTTCAATTTAATTGAAAGCAGAAAAGAAACGTTAAAATAGGTATTAAAATATAGATGGACTGGGTAAAGTTGTCACTGCTGTCTGTATATGTACAGAGAAGCAGAAGAGGAGCCGAGAGGGAGGAGAGCCGGATGAGGAGGACAGATATATATATAACAGCGGTAAAAACTGTTAAAATATCTTACAATATCTTGGACCTGGCTTTGTGCAGTGGTCTGTCTAGACATGGGGCGAGTGGTCGTCTAGACGTGGGGGCAGAGGGGTCGTCTAAATGTGGGCCAGAGGGGTCTGTCTAAATGTGGGGCCAGAGGGGTCTGTGAGCTGAATGACTGACGGCTCGGAGAGTCATCCCCGGGCGTAGCAAGCGCGCGCGGGGTTTGCGGAGCTTTCAAACTCCGAAGGCTTTTTTAATTCACCATCAATTTTCGTTAAGCCTATATTCAAAATCTACCACAGTGATTTCTCGCCTTAAAACCTATTATAATGAATTTATGATTTAATAATAGACGTAAATTGTGAAAATATGTGTACCGGAAACATAAGCGCCTACACCCGAATTGAATGCTGGGATACTGCCCGGCCAAGTTCACACAAGTTACCATCCGATGTACCGGTAAAATGGGCGTGGCGAGTCACACCGGGGATTTAACTGTTCTTGGCGAAATGCTAACTTGTGTATTGGGTCAGTACTTTGGCCACCAAACATGACGTTCACAAGAAAACACAAGGACACAAGTCCATAGAAGAACACAGATTGAGAAACGCCCTTTGTCTTTTGGGTCTGTTTGTTGGCTGTTGCCGTGTCAGCGTGTATTTCTCTGCCTGTTCCCTGATTTTTTCCCCTCGGTTATTTCCCCCTCGGTTATATAAGTTATTTTTGTTTTTTTTAACCACCTAATTTTGGACACCTTCTGTTTTTTTTGCTGGATTTTGGTTTTGGAATAAAACTCTTGCAACTAAACATCTGCCTGCTCTCCTGCATTTGGGTCCACCATCCCCTGCACCCATAACACTAATGTGTCTCCAAAAGGAGACAGTCCTGGAAAACAAAACATTCCCTTAACATGCAGCTAACTAGATTCCCTGAAACTTGCATAGCATAGTTCATAAGCACTTGCTGTAAGCATGCTACCATCATGGTCAATTGTGTCTTCCATGTTTTAAGCATGTTGACTCCAACATGACCAGCATGTATCCGTTGCATTGATTTTCAAAAACTGTTGTATACTAAGAGAAAGCAAGAGAAAGTGTATGAATCAAACGTTTTCTAAATTTAGACTAATGATTTTGTGAAGTTGAATCCTGGACTGAAGAAAAGGAAAGAGCAAGGGGCAGGCAGTTGAGCTGGGGCAAGTTCAATCTTAGAAAGGGCGTGCACCATTTTGCTGAGGTTTCCATATTGGGTGACACATTTCCTCAGTTTGAAGGTCTTCAACAGCTTTGAGTTATGTTTTCTCTCGTTGGGTGGGAGTGTCTTTCGTTTATTGGCTGTGTGCCAAGTGATACCCAATCAGCGGAGGTGTGTGTGTAAAGTCACGCACACAATGGGGAGTTCAATGCACCACTGTTTCAGTTTAAAAAAACTTGTCATATGTTTTGCCGGTGTGGAGAGCCAGGCTACAGACGGCAAGGTTGGCATTCTGGGACACAGGAAAGGCCAACGGGCTATTACTAGAGACGTAGATCTTAAACTAGACTCTAAAACTAAACTAAACTAAACTAAACTTGGAAGCCGTCGTCTACCGCTTGAGATAGTAATAACCTGGCGACGAACATCAGGAAACCAAGAGTCTTTAACGGTTGATTGGAAATGATTGTCAGGTGTGTTGATTGGAAATGATTGTCAGGTGTGTTACTCTGCCAGAAGCCCAGGACGAACGAACAAACAAACAAAAGAAACAGGCCATCATGTTCAGACACACAAGAGGGAGGGGAAGCACAGGAAAAAAACAGAAAACTGCTTGGCGCAATAACGCTTACCATGACACCAAGTTTGATATATTTAATTCCAGTATTTTGTTTGGAAGATGGCGTATACACACTGAAAATGATACCCTTCCCTAGTATTCTAATTATATTTTCTTGACCTGAAAGTAGATAAATCTAAGTATATTGTGTTTCAAAAACAAAGAAATCAACCTGTACAATAACCAGCTTATGTATTGTAGGATAAAAACTCTCACCAGGTAACTAAAACCAACACATACCGTGTATATACTGTGTGTGTGTGTGTGTGTGTGTGTGTGTGTGTGTGTGTGTGTGTATATATATATATATATATATACTGTATGTATGTATGTATGTATGTATCCTATTTTTTGCCCCTGCATTGAAAGTATCAATGCAGTTAAAAGCAAATCAAGTTGTTTTGTCCCTAAGTGCACTCATGTAGGTATTTAAGATGAGTCATGGCTTTTAAGAGAACATAAGTGGAAACAGTCACGGCCACATTTGAAACCACTTAGTTGAAACAATAGAAAAAGAACGCAATTTGGAATTAAGTTGTCTGACTTAATGCGGTGTACTGATTTTTCTTATATATATATATATATATATATATATATATATATATATATATATATAAAATTATTTTTTTCCATACTTCTAGAACAAGTTTCCTCAGTGAAAACTGACATATACTGGACATTTTATATTAGTGAATGTGGAGGAAAAAATCAATTAATGGCTTAGGCAATAAGCAATAAGCTGCAGGTGCTCTGTGATGTCAGGATGGAACTCTTGTGACACTAATTCATGCAATGTTATTTGAATAAGGACTGGAGGCTTACTCCATTGATTTTATTACAGAAACAGCAAATTGATTTAAATAACACTGCTAATGGGAGAGTGGAACGTAAAGGTTGGCTGATGTATAGGATGGAACCACTGCAGGTTTTCAGCCGGTAAAGGCTTAAAGTAGGCCTGTATTTCTAACATTAGAATTACAGTTGATGCATCAATGGCCCAATTTAGATAACGGAAGACTACATTTTAAACAGGTTCCATGCATAGTATCGGTGATGTCACCGATGGCTTTGTGAACTGCTGTTGTGAAGACTCGAGTTTGCATTTCGGCCGTCACCATCTTGGTATTTTGAAGCCAAAAGGAACCATAGTTGGACAAAAGGGCAGAGCTGGGGAGGAGAATGCGGCTAAGCCAGTGTCTCTGCTTTAATGATGTTGCGCTACACACTGAAGAGGGAAAGTCGCCAATTTTGTAACCATCCTGACGCGAGACATCCAGCGGAGTTTTGCCAACAGATAAAAGCGGATCTCCAGGTACTGGTGCCATTTGTCAGCATGTACGGCAGTACAGAAAATCAGCAGACTTTCCCTTAAGCTACCAGCTAATTCTAAAGTTAGCTAGGCTTGGTTGAGCAAGACATTTCCAGGCGACCGAAATGTTTAAATTAACTTTTATGAAGTGAAAACCCAGTAAGAGGGTCAAAGTTTAAGATGAAAAGCCCCAAAAACAGTATTAATAGCTATTTTACCATACACAGGGCCGTGATTATCATTGCTAAGCCTCTATCATGGTTGACAGGTTGGCGTGAGGACAAGGCCTAAAGCATCTCCTGCTTTAACATCTATTTTAAAATAAATGACACCATAATTTACAAAATGATGTATTGAAGAAGACTTGAAAGTAATAGTTTAGTCCAAAAACATTTTATGAAAATGTTTACTTAGGTAGTAATAAATCAAGTGAGAAGTAGGCTCATTTTGCTAGAGATTTTCATAAAAAAATGACCTTTTTGGAGTACGCCCACTGCTGGAAATGAGATAGAATGCAGATTTAAGGCACGTTTCCATTGGCTTCACTTTTCAGGCCTGGAAGCTGGTTAAATATCAATGCATGTTACAAAAAAAAAAAACTGATAGTGATGTCTTCCACAAGCGCTTGAAATTGAGCTGTACTTGTATCCCAGCAAGCGGCAAAGGGAAGGTATCTATATCAAGCGTTTGCACTGGCTCACATTAAACTCATGTTGCATTGCAAACAGCTCCTCCATTACCGATGTTGCTCCGCTGTGAACTCTCCACTGAGTCTAGCAATCCTCAGGAGGCAGGAGGGATGCGTGGCGCCGCGCTAGTATGTTAAGATTTCATTTAGATTTCATTCATGTTCTAAAATCTCTCTCGCGCAGGGGGTTGCATGGGAATATATATTCCATGAATTGGGAAAATGCCTGGACTCGGGTGTGTATATGTGTTTGTGTGCATCCCGCACTGTAGGACCATTCGTCGGTGAACAATGCCCTTGCCGTTTTCAATATCCAGAAGTGTCAGCCTGACCCGAGGAAGGCTGAAAGCTGATACATCAGCCGAGCCGCCGGCCCCATTGTGTGTCTTCACTTCATACACAGATATCCAGAAATATACGAGCGTGAATTCAGAGCTATTGTCAAAGCCAAACTCTGGCAGGTAGCAATAGCAACGGCCGATTGCGTGATTATATTCATAAACATCAGGTTTATGGTGGACATAGATACAGTCAGGATGGTATTCTAAGCACTTTTCGTTGCTGCTTACAACGATAAGTCGGATTGCATTTGAATGGGCGCAACATTTGGCAGGAAAGATGCATTCACTTGGCCCCGAGTTTGTCTGTCTGCTCGGTTATAGCTCGTCTCGTCGTCGTCTGCTCCTTTGTCCTGATGTTGAAACATCTGCCTCAAGCACTGGAACCCAAACTCAATACATGCAAACACACACAGAACAATTGAATACACGTGTTATTCTGTGCTCTCTGTCATGCAAGTGAACACAAAACTATACAGAAGTCACAGGCGTCGATTTCGGTGGGGACGGTGGGTACGCGTGTAGATCAGATTTCGTCATGAGTCATTTTGTACCCACCACAAGCTCAATTTAGTTAAAAAAAAATTAAGGTCATAACACATAATTTTTGAGCGACAGATGCCAACAAATCCACAAAAATGTCTCTATCCCCACAGGGCAGGCTCCAGACCCAGCCGCTCTGCTGCTGCTGCTGGCTGCACGCTTCTGGCCTTTCCTAGCTCCTCTCTCTGAGTCTGATGTCACATTGTCAACATGGTACACAGATACATGAAGCAGAACATAGCAGCTCATATGTCTAACACTGTTGGAAAACGTAAGGCTTTCTTCTTCATAAAGCATCATCACATTTCTTTGAACATTTTTATATATTTCCATTAGTAAGCTACAGGACAGCGTCTTTCAGAACATGACCTGCGTGAAAGAGAAAAAAATAAATCCGTCTCTGTCCACACACACACACACACACACACACAGACACAGAGACATGCACCTGCCTTGCCCTTCCATGCACAGAAACATACATACATGTGCACACAGTCATGCATTTACAGTCACACAGCCATACACTCACCTTATGGCTCACTCACCTTCCCTATGCACCTTGTCTGGTTCACCGGAAGTATATTTCCAGGATAACTGTCTGACGTCCCGAGCATGATGTCTCTCACCTTTGTGTTGTCGCTCTGAAACAACAATACAAACTTTAAGCTGTCAAGCTACGCACTGAAAATGGCAGCTTTTGCAGAAAATTTGGACAGAGCAACAAGGCAGGTCTGCTTGGTTCTTTCTGGGAATGACTGTCTCTAACTGGGGCGTTTTGGGACAGATTGGGGAGGGTTTCTGTGGACGAAGTACACACACATGGCGATACACTGGTAAGAGCAAATGACGACAAACCACAAAAAATGCAAACCACCCAATGTGTTGTGGCCAGACTTTACTTCACAGTTGTGGGGATATACAGTAAATCTGTCAATGCGAGACTACTATCTCTCACACACACGTAGTAATGTGCACACACACACACACACACACACACACAAACACTAATGCACTGATGTCCCTCTTCCTCTGCAGTTATACCCAATGGAATTTATTGTTTGCAGTATGTCGTGTGAGGGAGCAACACAACTTGTTACAAGGTAACAGAGAGAAAAACATAAAACAAATGGATCATATCGTCGAGACAATGTGACAGACACGAGATTATCAGGGAGATAGAGTAGTGGGGCTTTCCAAACAGATTCTCAGTTGTTGTTTTTTTACAGCGTTTACTTTACATTTTTCATTTGTCCTTCTGTTCTCCTGACCTTACATACGGCACCTATTTCTCCTTAAAAAAAACAAAACAAGTAATAGATGACGACTGTCAATGTGACCCCGTGAGGATTTGTCGTAAAGCTGGTGTCATTTTAATAACATGCTAGCAGGCATGCTAAGAGACACGGCAGTCCTTAAGCGGCCGGGAGGAGACGTGAGCCCTCGTGTCTAATGGCTAAGACTCCTTTATGAAGTGCCTGCGTCTGAGGAGGAAAGCTCGCCTTATGAAATGCGCCTACATGAAGACCAGGGCGGCTTTATGCCGTGTGATTCAAACGACCGAGACACAGACCTCGCTAGGTGTTAGCAGCCTGGATCTCTAGTTTATTATATGTGGAAAATATGAGCTCCATTTTCATTTGATGTGAGTCTCCATATATTCCACAAAGCCTGATGCGCTGCTGGAGTTCTGGTCGGAAACGGGGAAATCTAGCCAGCAAGGTTTGATATCCCGTGGGTAGAATAATTTCCAGTTCAAAACAGATATTGCCATGTCAGTATGGTTTTTCCAACACCCTCACTGTGTCTAAAATTCTTCCAGAGATTTTTTTTAAAGGAGATTTGGCAGATTTAGATATATACACTACACACAATACCAAATTATAAATGCAACACTTTTGTTTTTGCCCCCTTCTTCATGATGAACTCAAAGATCTAAGACTTTTTTTATGTACACAAAAAGGCTAATTTCTCTCAAATTTGGTTCACAAATCTGTAGTAGTGAGCACTTCTCCTTTGCCGAGATAATCCATCCACCTCACAGGTTTGGCATATCAAGCTGCTGATTAGAGACAGAATGGTTATTGCACAGGTGTGCCTTAGGCTGACCACAATAAAAGGCCACTCTAAAAGGTTCAGTTTTACTGTATTGTGGGGGTCCGAAAAGCAGTCAGTTTAAAAAAAAAATAATAATAAGTTGCTGTATATACTGCATATATCTGGTTCTATTTTGTTTTGTTGTTGAGTATATATTTTCATGCATTACCTTCTAGTGGGATGGAAGTGCGTGGGTATAGTGAGACACACGACAAGCGATCGTCTTTACGAACTTTACTTGCTCCGGTAACCGGTTAGTTTACAATCCCAGTCGAGTTGTTCTGGATGATACACTGCGTTGTTTTGGCCTCTAACTCAGCCACAGACAGCGTTTCTCTAGCGTCCATGCAGGGAGCTATGAGTGCCGTACCACCAGTAGAACTGAATCACAAGTTTCACGATGGTAAACGGTATCTAGATTTGCTGCGTTGCATTTACTGCTGGCTTAACACTTGGCTCGGAAGAATTAACACAAAATACAAGACTAGGCGTATGGAAAGCTTAAACTACCTTACGATATATATATATATATATATA
>NC_045742.1:26488913-26500979 GCF_008692095.1 Etheostoma spectabile
TATATATATATATCCAATCCACTTTATTTCTACAGCACATTTTACCAACACAAAGTTACCAAATTGCTGCAAAGAAAACTCAAACATCCAAAACAATTAATATAAAATATAGTAAAAACAAAATAAGAGCATTGGGTTAAAAATATAAAAAAATAGATAAAATGAATAAATGCTACAATACAATAAAATAAGAGAAATCAAAGGACCACACAACTCACATGGAGTTAAAAGCCAAAGAATAAAAATGTGTCTTAAGACGAGACTTAAAACAAGTCTCATATATATATATACAGTATATATATATATATATATATATATATATTATATATATATCTCAATTATCTGTTCTATTTTAGTCAGTCCATTAATTTGGAGGTGGCCTGGCTACCACTCCTGAGCGGCATCTGGCTCTCTACCTCCATATATGTGGGTCTTTTGTTAGTATCCTGTTAAATTAATCCAAACTGCATTCATATCTTACATGGTAATCATTGCCCTAATGTGAGAGTGAATCTTTAAAGTCAAGGCAAAAAAAAACCTGCACACTTTGTAATCACATACCGTTTCCTAAAAATAAAGTATGTTGTTGCCATGTTGTTGTTGTTTTTTTCAATGTCATCACAAGCTAGTTTAAAGCTAAGCACAGGTATGGTACACCTTACTTAGGGAAGTAAGCATTTTCACTTTCTTTATGAGAGTTAGCTGAAGAGACTGATACCACTCTAACGTCTGTGTGTCAAGTTCTGAGAAGAATAGCCTAGCTTAGCATAAATCCGGGAGGTGGGGAGAAACGGCTAGCCTGGATCTCTCTAAAAATTGTGCACCTATGTGTACTTGCTAGCTAGGACTTGCTTTTACTTCATTAGTCGACTAATCTGCCATTTTGGTCAAAGTCGGTCAAGATTTCTTTAGTCCATTAGTCATTTTTTACGCTTTTTTTCATGCAGCCTGACTTAATTCCAAGACAGCTCTAAGCACATCTCTGGTTAACACAAGATTTAAAGTGGAGAAACTCAGTCGATTAAATCACCTAATTGTGTAGAAGGCCACCTCTAATAGACAGTACTTTAATACTATATAAAAAGAGTCCTCAGCATTTCTCATGATACCAAAGAATTGTGGCACATGAGAAACAACATGCAGACGTGTAACATTCCTTCTATAGTAGGCTTCCTTAACCGCGCGCCCTTCTAATTCACCAGGCCGCAGCTTAAGGGCCCAGTTACAGTGGGAAAGGGTTTTATGAGTTTACGGGATGCTGTTTTTACGAGCGGCTGAGGAGAAATAATGGGGTCGAGTGTCTCCCTCCTTCGTCCTTCCCTCTCTCCATCCCTCTCTGCCACTCCCCAGGCCTCTCCTATAACCTGCCGGCTGGAGGACTCAGGAGTATCGCTTAATAAAAGTTAATCATGAGAAACTTGTTCATTAATTACAGTTCAGGCTGGCTGCCTGCCTGCCTGGTTGCCTTGGCGTTATTCTTCATGCTAAGGTATGTCTTCCTTCAGTCTGGGCTTAGACTCTTGGTTTTTTTTATCCTGTTTCGCCACTCAATCTTTGTCATTTCTACTAAAAATAGAAAGAAAATGTTGGCTGGAACAACCCTAAACCTAATTATTTCCTTAGTATTTCAGTAAACAATAATGTGTATCTACACATGTTAGTGGGTGGTACACAGGAAGCATTTGGAGGTTATTGATAAGAGCAAAGAGGGCAGAAGGGACATGATGTCATGAATGATGCAATTTCAAATTGTTAAGAATAGCTTGTTAAATTGTGAGAACTTGATTGCCCAAAATTCCTGTGAGTTGACATCAGTAAAGTAACTATGCGTGTGGTTTGGAGGAGGTTAACAAAAGGTTCAGTAATCTGACATTTATTATTATTTTTCTTTTGAAGTTTGGAAAATGAATGTATAACCAGAACATTGTTGTTATCAATCTCATAAACATCTCAATAAATATCTGTTACACCAACACCTGCAATTATTTTGGTTAAAAACAAGGGGGACTCAACAATGTGTTATAGAGAAAATTCCAATTTGTTCAAAGTTAAGTCTTTTTTAGTTTTTTGTTAGGACATCATTTTTATGCTCACCAGTCTGAGTTCACAGTGACATCGCTGCAACATGTCATGATGACCAGACAAGCTGTCAACAAGTCAACATTTTATGCAGATTATTGAAACCCCTTTATTCAAAAGGTAAAATTCAGAATGTGAGGACCGGTAGTGTCAGTAATAATTCCTAAATCAACAGGAAAACTGGGTGCATTACCAAACAATTATCAACTAACAGCAGGGCCCGACACACTGCTATTAACACAATACAATGTTATCACTAACTACGTACACACCGCACGGCCAATACATTGACACTAGAAGCCGTTTATAAATGACATATAATGACAGAATTGTTATTGTTTGTTGGTCGCAGCTGTGTCTGTTAGCAGTTAGCTTGCTCGTTAGCCGCTGAACCGCGGCAGAATGCAGGCAGAGCGAGCAGCCGCCATTCTAACTTAATGATCCGTACCGTACGTTACTGTGAGCGGACTGTTTAGAGACGATGTGACCGGCAGGTAACGTTAACTGGTCCCTATACACAAACAACGTCATATCATAAATTATAGGGAACCTAGCAACGTTGATTACAAACTGTTCTTCCATTTTCTCGGAACTAATGTTGTGGTAGGAACGAAAGTTTACATTGTATGTTTCTCTGGAATCAGCCAGCGCGAAGGACGTCTATATGCTGATTGGTTGCTGGCATTTGCAGCTGAACCGCGTCACAGCTCATTGCCATAAAGTTGATCTGCTTTCAACTTTCTGACTCAAAAAACTGGCTCAAAACGCCCAAAACACGACACCGACAGATTTGTCACACCTTGCAGCTGAGAGAAGACGGCTTCCATTGAAAATGAATGACGTACGCTAACTTTAGAGGTTCAAGTTGGTAGTGGTGTGTATGTGCAGTAGGAGTGCTAATGTATCCTTAAAGCCATGGTGTCATGATTTATGAGGTGAATGATGTGCATATGCACACAAGAGGACCGACCCTCCTTCAGTCTCTGGGTGAGCTGTTCAAAATGTGCACGGCTTTCTACGTCACTAGCCTAGGTGGCTTACCGTTGCATGCTAGCTCGTTCTCACTGGCAAAACTGCTACAACACCCACTAGTTGACCACAATTTCCAAAAGAACTACTTCCATGTCCCTGTTCTGCAGGTATTCCACAAGTGTCCCTCGTCTAGAAGAAGTCTCCCAGCTAATCCTGCCTTGGACTGACCAAAGCTGGAGAAAGAGTTATCCAGCTGATGTAATCTTACCTAGCTACTGAGCATGTGCGACTCCTAACAAAGATAGTATAGAAGTGAAAATGAAACCATGTAAACCTATTCTGGTACAACCTCAAAGTACAATTATGAACCTTAAAATGAGCAGAAAATGAGTGCATTGAACAGTTTATTCAACTCTATGATAATCTCTGTGTTGCTGTTAAAATCTATTGCGTTATACTTAAGGGTTTTTATATTATTTTGTTCACCCCATTGAATCGTGGCTTGTGGGTCGGAGGTAGAATGGTCGCCCCATAACCACAAGGTTGGCGGATCAATCTTACATTTCAAAGTGCCCCTGTGCAAGACCCTGAACCCCATGTTGATCCCCGGACACTGTATGTATGTCCTAATTCTTAGGATGGGTCAAATGCAGTAATAGAAATTCCACTACGTTGTGTATGTCATGAATAATGTGCAATAACAGAAACAGCTCTCTGTAAGATGCAATACAAAACTGAACAGTTCATCCTTCATGAAGAAAAGATTTATTGCAGGACTGTTATATCACACTGCATTAGTTTTAGCTCTGTATATAATTAACCGACAACAGTGTATCTGCATACTTTATTCTGTATTCCTCTTTCTGTTTCCTGCGTACACATGATGACAGACAGTGAGTGAGACCCTGTTATAATGTGTTTAACCAAGCATCTAGTGTTTCCCCATGATGTGGTCCAGCCAGTTTCGAGACTGGAATCACAGCTGGCTTCCTAACTGACCGCAGAACAGCACCGGCAGACGGGCCGAAAGACAAACACAGCAGACAAACACATCCTTCGGCCAAAACCAGCGGGGGGTTTGGACTCGTACTTCCTCTGAAGGATGAAGGAAAAATAGAAGCTCTTCCTGCTGCTTCGCTGTGAGGTCAACAGGCTCACCGAGCCGTGTCATTGCAAAGTACACAGAGACACGCACTCTGCAAAAATGATCAGGCTTGACAAATGGCTTTTATCCGTGACCCTGCTAAGCAAGGCTTATTTCATGATATGTTTGATAAAATGACCTTAGTGTCCTGCCTGGTATCTTTCTGCACTGGTTTCAATGTTAGGACAGGTTGTTTCAATTTTTCAGTGGTAGTGTGTATTGCAGTCAGATTATTCCTGAAAAACACCGATATATGTATACATTTTTTTTCTTTTTTTTATTCACATGACTCCTTTATGAGGAGACACTACAGACAAAGACATAATTTTTTTGTGCCATTTTTGCTGCCATAAGTTCATCATCTTCATTCAGACTAGTGGAAATATCATAATACACACACATTTCCCTTATCTGTAGTATGAAGTTTTTAAAGAGGGGTTTGTTCATAATGTATGCATAGCCTGATTTATGTAATGTTGTATACCTTAAAACATGTTGAAAGTCAAATTAATTTCGTTATCTTTGTTTACAGTATTTTCTAATATATGGAATAATAAAATCACCTAAATTATGGTTGCAGCTGTTGCCGTGGCCTTGGTTGGTTGCCCTGCTCTGCCCTGCTACACCTTTCTATGCTCTGCAGTGCCCTGCTACATCCTGCTACGCTCTACAACGAATACAACCCCTTTTTTTTTCTTTTGAGTCTGAAAAGCGCCACCTTTCCCTTTTCTTTTTTCAGCTTTCCATCGTTAGACTCATAAACTGTCTGTTAACGTTAC
Source organism: Etheostoma spectabile (assembly GCF_008692095.1). Lineage (NCBI taxonomy): Eukaryota > Metazoa > Chordata > Actinopteri > Perciformes > Percidae > Etheostoma > Etheostoma spectabile. The sequence continues at coordinate 26,493,888 of NC_045742.1, forward strand.
CGATAGACTTCCAAACGGGATGAAGAAAAAAAGAGGTGTTCAATGGCTTTACGTCAAAGGCCGACCAGGGCCATACTATTTGAGGAGGGGCCGCTCACTGATCCCCCCCCCAATATTTCTGAAAATCCTAGACATGGTTGTGACTTTTTGATTAGCCTGTGTTTGTATTGGAATAAGAGGCTGCTGCGGCCCGCCGTACTGGTTGGGTAGAGGCTGCACCAGCGGGCAGCGGCCGGGCACCAGGACACCAGATGGTGTTACTAAGAACTTACAATGGATAACTATTATCAGAGCGGCCCTCGCGGCCCACCGGGAAAAGTCCAGACTCTCCCCATTGCCACTCCGCCTCTGACACACATTAATTCACTTTCCTTATTTTTTTTATCAAACTAATGTAATTATAGCATGCATATAAATGTATCACATGCAAAACTCCCAAAAATCACATGTAAATGGTAACAGCTGTATACACATAAATTATTACACAGACTTACTGGGCACAGTGTCAACGTTTCCATATTCAGGCACACGCATGGATGCCCCAATCATGTTTTCATTACAGTTTGAGTCCTTTAATATTGACTATATGCACATATATTCCAGTACTACCTACATGTATCTGTGTTTCGTTTATTTGTCTCCTGCAAAAAGCTCTTGCACAAACCACAGTCGCTGTGTCTCTTCTTCTCTCTGTCAACGGGAAATGAAGCGGCCTTCAAGTGCGGTCGGAAATGTCGGGAAATATAAATGATGGAAACAATAATTGTTAAATATAGAGTGCACTTGTGCTACATTGGGTTAAACAACACAACAGGACGTCACAAATATGAGCCATTTAAGTGATATTCTTACCCACGCACAACCCTGTAGCAACTTGCCCTTTTTAGTGGGAAGACTTCAGTGATTTTAGTAAAGAAGTAAGAAGGCCTTACTGTAGCTGTAAAACATTAAGTTGAATGATTGGCAGCTGATTGTCTGACAGAGTGGTGGCATTTGAGAGCACATTTTGTTGTTTAACCTTCGAATCTTGTCCTTTCTAATTACACCGCATTTTTCTTGGCATAAACATCTGGAAATTCTTACTGAATCAGTGCATATTTTTATATAAGACCTGCTGTTTAAAGGACACATTTACCTATCCAAGAATGTACTTTTACAGTGCAAAAGTGCCGCGTTACAGCGCCCCTGTATTATGTGTTGTGAGTGTTCCTGTTGGGTCACGTCTGTGTTAAAATACGCTTTGCATTAAGAGCTACCGTGACTGCAAAGATTTATTGTGCGTCACTGGAACAGTTGATACACTAATGCAGAACACTTGTCATTCTGTGTTATTAGAAGCAACACACTTTATTAATGTATGCAAATAAGTGCAAGATCACACCTTGCCAAAGAATGAGGCAGTTGTGTGTGTGTGTGTGTGTGTGTGTGTGTGTGTGTGTGTGTGTGTGTGTGTGGCGCAAAGGTCCGCTGTCTTCTATAGCAGTGGTTCCCAACCTTTTAGGTCTGTCTGGGGTACCCCCTCAGCACTGTCAGACGAACTTGCGCACCCCTTCATCAATTCCCCATGTTTGTTCCAAATGTACACTATTTGTCATATAAAAGTGGAAATTTGTAGTTGTTTCATACAATTTAACTGTCAGTATTCCTGTTAGTTTGATCAACAATCCCACTACTACAAACCTTCTAGGCTACTATTACTTCAGCCATATCTCCATCAATGTTACTTTAAACCATTACTTCTGGTTTATTTTAACCGTTAGCTAACTATTTGATCTTTAAGCATTTTTAAACATTTCTTTGTTACTTTTAGCTAATTATTCTATTGGTTTTGTCAATACACTCTTACATAACTGCAACATGTTACAGGTGTTAAGGTAGACCTAATGTTAATATGTGGATATATTCTTTCAATCAAACCATAATATCTATCTTTTTTTTTTTTTATTAGTCGAGCTACTCCACAATTTTTCCACATACCCCATTAGCAAGTGGCTGTTAGAGGGTGACACGGGAATCAATTGTCGCTCCCATCCCGAGCCCAAAAATACTCCCGTCATCTCCCGATCACGTGACTGCCCAACCCATGCTCAATTCCGTCCCTATCACGATACCAACAGAAAAATTGTCACCCTCTACTGAGGGTAGAACGTGACGTATCAGCAGAGTTGGGGAGTAACTACTTACATGTAAACTGTGTTTTGTCATTTAATTACGAGTTACTGGGAAACCATGTGCAATTAATTTACAGTTATGAAAATACAAGGATTACATTGGGGGTTACATCTAAATATTGTCTGTTAAAAGCTATTATATTAATGTTGATGCATAGTATTGAAGTATTGATTGATTTTGTCTTCTTTTGCCAGGCACAGCTGTTTCGTATACATTCGTAAATTCAGTGCTATTCTTATCTGATTTCGATTGGTTCTCCTGTTTGAATTGTAACTCCACATGTCTGACAGTTAAATCGCCTCTCCAGCTGTCTGAGAGTTGACACCAAGGCTAAGGATATAAAGACGAGCCCCAGTGCTGGAATTATGAAAAAGAAACAAAAAAACTTACATTTCATACAAAAATCCGAGATAGGATCCTACCTAATGGAAGAATGCTAACAATGTTTGCCAGTGCTCAAAATGCTATAAACTTTGAAAAATGTGATGTCCAACCTAGGGAAAGATCCGCAGGTATGTACGTTAAGGTAACTTAAAGTAACTGAAAGCACTCATATTACATAAAGTAGGGAAGACATACCTTCCGTGTGTATTGAAAACAGGTGACAACGCTCATTAAAATGTGAGTCAATATAATAAGTTACACTATATAGATAAGTAATTAAAATAGCTACACTACTTTTACATTTTAAAGCGCCCATGTTATGCTCAACTTCAGTTTCATAATTGTTTTTTGAGGTTGTCCCAGTATAGGTTTACATGGTTTCATTTTCAAAAAACACCATGTTTTTGTTGTACTGCACATTGCTGCAGATCCGCTTTTCACCCTGTGTGTTTAGGTCTCTGTTTTAGTTACGGAGAGAGACATCTCACTTCTATACTATCTTTGTTGGGAGTCGCACATGCTCAGTAGCTTGGTAAGATCCCATCAGCTAGATAACTCTTTCTCCAGCTTTGGTCAGTCCAAGGCTGGATTAGCTGGGAGACTTCTTCTAGATGAGGGCCACTTGTGGAATACCTGCAGAACAGGGACAGGAAGTAGTTCTTTTGGAGATTATGGTCAACTAGTGGGTGTTGTAGCAGTGTTTTGCCATTGAGAACAAGCTAGCATGCTGCCGCTAGCATGCTACGGTTAGCCACCTCATCTCGACTAGTTACGTAGAAAGCCGTGCAGATTTTGAACAGCTCACCTGGAGACTGAAGGCCGAGGACATTCAGAAACCAGATCTCACTCAAAACCGCATGGCTTGTTTTTTTCCAAGTTTGTACGTGTGTGGGAACACCAGACATAAAATAACACCCCAAATCCTCAGAAAAAGGGATTTATTTTCATCATACGGGCACTTTAAATAGGGATAACTTGTAATCAGTAACTTATTACTTTTACAAAGTCTCCTTCCCACACTGTGTATCAGTCAGACAACAGTCACCCAAAACTGCCAAAACTCTTTTTTTTTTTTTTTCATAATCCACCTTCATTTTGCGCATCTGCATCATCATAAACAAACAGATGTATACGATCGGAGCGCTCGCACCACAGGCAGACGTGCTGTGAGGGACACTGTGGCGGAATCTAAAAAGCTAATTTTCCCAGTGGCCTTCTCGCACCTCTGCCCTTCATATACAGCCATTTCCATAAAGTGCTCCCCCTGGGGAACCAACAATAATAAATAGTTATTAGTAAATGCATTATGCCAGTAAGTCCCTTTTGCCCTCTTGTCTTTCCTCAACAGCCAACATACAAACACTCCCAGCACCATGCAGCACCAAGCCGGACCTGACACATGGGGGAGGCGTGTGTGTTGTCAGTGTGTGTGTGTGTGTGTGTGTGTGTGTGTGTGTGGGTGTGGGTGTGTGTGTTTGTATGTTTGTGTTTCTGACCCATCTCACCACAGAGTACTGAATTCGTGAGGGAATTGGACTAATGCTCATAATAGCGCCAGCCATTACAGTAAAAAGCTTTGGACGTCGTATACCTGCCAACCTCATCACTGTGATTTCATCTGATTGCCTGGTGCTTTTAGTTATGAAATCCATTCATATTGCCTTTTTTTTTTTTTTAAATGTATCCAGTTATTTTGCCGATTCCATTAAAGTGGGCTAAATTGCTCTGAAACAAATTCAGATAATATTATCCCTGATGTTTAGTGATTCAACCTCTTCAATTAGCGATCAGAGACTGGTCGCCTGTGTAATTGGAGACGATGCTGCACTTCGCTTTGTAAGCAGCCATATTGTGCCTAAAATACAGATGTGTTGTTTGTCATTTATTCTCGATTAAGCTAGGCCAGGCTCCTAAATTCGGATGTTGTCTTGTGTTTAAAGGCAACTGGCGACACGCGTGTGTATGAGGCTAAATGGCTACCACCGCAACATTGTGTCACTCATTTGTATTTGTTTTCGTCATTATCAACAGGACTAACAGGAGGAGACATGCACACCAACACATCATCTCATCTCCATAAGGGTAAATACCAACCTTTTCATCAAGCGACACTCCTGAACTTACCATCCATGCAGATAGAAAGATGGGGGGGGGGGTGAGTTGCGAGGCAGGGGAGACAAAAGCTGCACTGGCCTCTCCAGTGTGGGTGCCCCAAACAAAGGTCCCTAAGTGCATGAACTTATTTACATCTCTATTGATTTGGGGGCACATAAGTAGTCTGTGGGAGAGGGTGTGAGGGTACCTGAATGAAGCTGTCCTGTTGTGGGTGTGTTGTAAAAGATTGGTCGTCATGGCAGCCGGAGACGCACTCAAAGATCTGGTGTGTCTGACTGTCTGTGTGTGTGTGTGTGTGTGTGCGCCTATTCATCACGTTGTTTGCGTCACACTCAGCCCCCCATAGACGTTTGCCATATTTGTGAGGACTATCAGGGGCTTATGTGATCTGGCATTACCAGACAGCGCTGTGGAGTAAAGGTCTGGCTACTCCACAGACACATTCTGGTATAGAAGGGGAAAAAACGCGCTGGGTTCTTTGCATTTCTTTAAACCAATCACAACGGTCTTGGGGCGGCGCTAAGCTCTGGACGCAGCGGCGGTGGCTCTGCAAAATAGTATCGGGACAAACTTGTTTAGGTGAAACATTTGCAGCCAACAAAAATAAAATGTCAAGTGTTTAAAGTTTTTGTTCTATTAAGGGCCAGCATCTGTCTATCCTTAAAAGCGCATTCTGATGTCAATGACATTTATATGCATATAATATTCAGTTTTTTTGCCCTGATTCCAAAAAAGACACAGTCTCCCTCATCCATTCTTTCAACAACATAAAAGTTGACGTTGCTATGTCCAAAAACCTGTTGATATCCAAGTCTGTTTAAAAGGACTGTGTTTGTATGTTAATGTGTGTTTCTCTTTTCTTTTGTGCATGCATCGCTACCACAGCCCTGCAAACTTTTGGCTGGTTGGTTTGTGTACGGCAACCACAGCAACGCACAGAGCTGACCATAAGCCATAAACAAGAGCCAGTAAATTGTGGTAAAAACCCCGATTGAGACGCATATTCCAAATACGCTGAATACATGTCCAAAAAATGCTTAAAAAACCCGACTAATACCGGCATATCCCAAATGCTAAATTCTGAAAAAGGCCTCATTCGGAATATTCAAATAGAATATGCTGTTTACATGACCCGTATGAAATTCTGAATATTGTCACATTTGTAATAATAGTGGAATATTGGTGTACATGTAAACATACTCAATGAAACACATCTTGCTCAACTTCCACATGACTCAACATGATAAGAGTAGACGACAAAGAGAAAGAGAGCAAGACATAAACAGAGCCTGTGAAGTGGTGAAAGCAAGTGAGAGACAGAGAAAGAGAGAACACACCGTACCCATGGATGTACAAAAGTCATGGAAGAGAGGCGGAGCGGCCTAATTTGTACACGGCTGCTAAATAAGGAGAGCAGGCTAATTACTGGCTGAACAGGGCAGGGACAGGCTGCTCATGTCAAAGAGGACAGAGCCACTTATTAGGCATCAAAGTGCATTCATATCACAGCACAAAGGAGATGGGGGTCGAGGGGGCGCGGAAGAGAGGTACAGCGTGTGTAAATGGAGGACGGAGGAAGGGACGGGGTGGGGGTTTGCTAATGAATGTGGTTGAGAGGTGCATTATGGGACCCTCGAGCAGAGGAGATGACAGAGAGATTGAAAGGAGGCTACGAGTGAGGCGCTTGGAGGAAGTGAAACAAAAAGGAGAGAGTGTTAATGAAAAGAGAGCGTTTGGTTACATACACCATTAAAAGGATTTAAACTTTTGTGATTAACACATTTTCGTCCCCATCATCAACACCCACCCAGACCAAAATCACAAAAAAATGACGCAGGAATTAATATTAAAGCCCATTCAAGAAACAAAGTTACAAAATAGACAATAAACAAAGGTGTAACTGACTAAGCCCGTCATACTATCCCTCCCCCACACAAAGCTTCTTAGGAACCCTCCAGAAAGCTCAGGTACTTTCTCCATTTTCTAGAATAGACATCCAATCTGGCAAACCCTTTTTACGATATAGTTTTTTTAAATGCAAGGTTTCTATAGGATTCACTGAGTCAAATTTGAGACATTTTAAAGTGCTTATACATTGCTCATTTTAAGTTTCATAATTAGATTTTTAGGGGCATTTTTCAGCCTTTATTTTGACAGGACAGATGAAGACATGAAAGGGGGGAGAGAGAGGGGGAATGACATGCAGCAAATGGCCACAGGTCGGAGTCGAACCCGGGCCAGCTGCATCAAGGAGAAAACCTCTGTATATGGGCACCTGCTCTACTAACTGAGCTATCTGGGCACCCTCAGTTTCAAAATTGTACCAGAACAGGTTTACATGGTTTCATTTTCAAAAAACATCATATTTTTGTTGTACTGCTTCAGCTCCTCTTTTCACCCTGTGTGTTGAGCTCTCTGTTT
>NC_045742.1:26500989-26517192 GCF_008692095.1 Etheostoma spectabile
GTGAGGCATCACACTTCTGTTCCATCTTTGTTGGGAGTTGAACATGCGCAGTACCTTGGTAAGGACTACTAGCCATTCAGAAGCAGAGTATGAAGGCGTGCCCTGACAGAACCTAGGTAAGGACTACTAGCCAGTCAGAAGCAGAGTATGAGGGCGTGCCCTGACAGTACCTAGGTAAGGACTACTAGCCAGTCAGAAGCAGAGTATGAGGGCGTGCCCTGACAGTACCTAGGTAAGGACTACTAGCCAGTCAGAAGCAGAGTATGAGTATGAGGGCGTGCCACGCTAGCAGCTAGGTGACCATTATAACGCGTTACAAAGTGATGTCTCTGAAGTAAAGGCTGGACTACAATGGAGCATGTTGGAGATGGAAACTCCCTTGGGGTGGGGGGGGGACATTGGGCTTTTTCACTTTGTAAACCTATTACATGCCCAAAAAAAGATATTTAACACAATGAAGGAAAGGGGAAAACCAAAAAGCATAATATTTTATGAATGAACTTCAAGTTTCTCGAAAACAAAGACAAAGAGTCTGGAAACATTCTGTCTGATAATAGAAGTAGAAGAAGAAGAAATAGAAGACCTGTTTAAAATGATTGAAGACCTAGAACACAATACTTAATTACAAATATAGAGCTTTTAAGACCCCGAGGAACCCCTAGCCATGTCATAAACCCACTCCTGGATTGACGGCACCCTTTCATTCTTCCATCCATTTAAACATAATCTGTCTGGCTATCATTAAACCTAGTACCTAGAACATTAAACCAGTCTGGACCCAGCTTCTTATGCGCTTATCCATCCCACTTAGGATTGACCCATCTCCCAGAACGAATGGTCCAAAATTTCCCCTTTGTTGCGTCCCCAAGAGCATCCCAGTGTCATGGCAGTTCGTGAAATGGTCATGTTCAAAAATCGTGACACAAATCAATGAATCAAAATTACGTGACTATTTCAATAAGGGGTGTGAGAATGGGTTGCATGTGATCAACAAAACAGTAAATCAATAATTCCCAAAAATTTCACTGGGAAATTTGTAAACAAAACCAAAAAACAGATAGGTATCCCGAGGACTGTCCATATTTGACAATTCCGGATATTATGATTTACGTCCGTCCAGTGCAGGAAGTAGTGTGCACTTTTTGTAGAGAGTTATGTACATTAAGTGAAAAAGATGGCTTGTAGCAGCCTAGCAGACTTTGACTTATGTTGACTGTGACCACGATCTCTCCTTAACCATACTGTAGTTATTACATGCATATAACTTTTAAAACATTGACTGTAAATAAAGAAAGAAAAATTGATCACAATCTGGGGTTTTGTAGAATCGTCCAAAACTAAAATTCTTGATGGGATTTATTGTCAAATAATGTGATCCCAAATCCCCAAATGAATCTGAGGGGTCAAAAGATGATTCAAGGGATAGGAAACTAATTTATTGGTGTTTATGTTTAGCTATTATTTATTATTGATCATTTTTTCGTGTGATATACCTTAACCTCTTTCCACTTCTAAAAATATAAAACACACCGGAAAGGGGAAAAAAAAACTCAATATAATCTGACTCTAAGTAGACTGATCACAATGAGCTCATTGTAAACTGCTCTTGTGGAAGCAATGTCCCAAGACATTGCTTCATTTTTCCCTATACCCTACCTTATATCCTAATGTCATTTAATTTGGTACAAAGTTTAAGTTAGGCTTTTAGCTTTTTAGCAGGAAGACGGGGGCATCCTGGAAGCCTAATGGCTAAAGACACCAACCCCAATGCCCCACTTCTGATCCCAGCCATGGATTTCTCAAGGTAATAAGATTGAGTGAATGCACAGGAGTATTTGGCAAGTGTGGTCTGAGCGTTCATGTATCGATCGCCAGTTGGAACTCGAGAGGGGGCTCCAATATTTCCCTCAAATGCCGGCCTGGGCACCTGCGTGAGCCCACTCACTGACACCGAGACACACAGAGGGATTGAAAGGAAGAGAAAGATCGCGTTACTCACATCTTACTCTGTCCAGCCATTGTCCAGTCAATGAACGTGTTAGAGTGCATGCTTGAATGACTACTTAAGCCAACATACTGAATGTACAGTGAGCAATCCCTTGAAATAAATTACAAGGTTTGTAAAACCTTTTATTTGTGTGAATAAAATAATGGTCTGTGGCTAACGTGCATGTCCCTGCGGTGGTAAAACTTGTCGATTTGTGGTGTGGCCATTTGCCACGGTGACGCCTGAACAGGGACTCTCCATCACAGAAGGACGCACAGACTGCGGAGAAGCTACGTAAGATGTCATCAGCGTCAACCATAGCGGCGGCTTGCGAGTCAACACGCAGCTGTGAACTGGCAACTACCAACCGCAGCCTGCACCGTCAGCGGCGGGAAGACTACAAAGTCGGCACACAGCGGGGAACCTGCAGCTCTACCATGCGACACTAAAATAAAAAACAAAACTAAAAAATGCCTATGTCAAAGTCAGATTTTGAGAAGGATCAATTAATATCACGCAGTTGTATCCAGACACACTTTCAGAAAATGTCATCCTGTCTACATAATACTAGTCTGGCTCAAATAGGGATAAAGAGAGAGAGAGGGAGGGAGTTTTTGGGACCCACATTTGTTGGCGGTGCAGTGGCTCGTAATTGCTGCCTCCATCCCAGCATCCTGGGTTCTCAGTATGTGAACCAGAGGGACCAATAAATCCTGAGGTTCAACCCCTAGCTGCTCACACCCGGCCGGGGCTGGCACAGGATGAAAGGCCGGCTACACACATAACCGTAGCTAACCCCCTGCCTGGACCCTGGCCTGCAGCCCAGCGCCTATGGAGAATAAGCACCATGTGCCATGTGTCCCGGGCTGAAGGAATGTGCCTGGTCGGCAGCAGATTACAGTGTAGAGGTATCTGCATGGAAGGTTGTTATTTGTGCTGCTTATTGTATGTGCTTGCCTAAATGATAGATAGACATACTGTACATTTGTTGTTTGTTTGGTGTTGGGTGTACACAGTGTGTGTCTAGTATGTGTGTCTTGTTACAATAGAGTCTAGGAATACAGAAGCAAAGTATCTCCCCTGACCTCATTCAATTCAATTCAATTCAATTTTATTTATATAGCGCCAAATCACAACAACAGTTATCTCACTGCGCTTTTCAAAAAAGAGCAGGTCTAGACTCTGATGTTATTTACAGAAACCCAACAACCTCATGGGACATAATTTTGGAAAAAATATGTACGGTAGTGAATAGGAAGAAACTAATTATTTTTGGACCCATTTGATTTGAGCAATGAATAACAGACAATTTTTTGGAATTTAAAACATAATTTTGCAACTGAAGAAATATTTGTCGCAGTACCTCATAGTTTTGTATGAAACCGTTCAGGGAACTGCATCCCTCGTCTCCCCCAACTTACATCACCTTGCTTAATGCCAGGCTTACTCGCTAGCTAGCTAGCTTAGGTCTGTTCTACAAAACATTTACCGTTATCTTACCTTATGTGTTTTATCCTGCATGTTTTTTATCAGCTAGCTAGCTAACTATGTTCCACAACACATGTTACGTTATGCTACCTGATGTTTTTTATCCAGTGTCTTTATCAGCTAGCTAGCGTAGCTAGCTATGTTCCACAACACATGTTACATTATGCTACCTTATGTGTTTTATCCTGCATCTTTTTATCAGCTAGCTAGCTTAGCTAGCTTTGTTCCACAACACATGTTATGCTATCTGATGTTTTTTATACAGCGTCTTTATCAGCTACCTAGCTTTGCTAGCTATGTTCCACAACACATGTAACGTTATGCTACATGATGTTTTTTAATCCAGTGCCTTTATCAGCTAGCTAGTTTAGCTATCTATTTTCCACAACACATGATTTGTTATGCTAACTGATTTTTTTTATCCAGCATCCAGCTTTTTATCAGCGGGTACAGGAAAGAACGAACAAGATCAGTTGGGTTGTGTGAGTAACGTTACCCATGCAACTTTAGAGTGTTTAGTCTTTCAAAACACGTGTTTTTACAGTCTTACACTTCATCAGTTTTATAACAAACGGTATTTGATTCTATTATAGAAACAAGGTCCCATGGTTGCCCACAGGAAGGCAAGGGACTTTACCCTTCCATTAGGTAGTTGAAAACGTGTGTGAAAGCATATGTGCGGAAGTGTTTTTGTAAATATACATGTTAAATATGGCTTGTGTGTGTTTATATTAGGAATGTAAACTAAGTCAGCTATCTTTATCTCATTTCACATAAAAACTATGGGATTTGTAGCAAAAGTGCTTTTCCATGTAAAATAGTTTCTACTACTCTTACTGTGTACTCTTTCATACATATACATTTATAAGTTTATCTGCTCAAAAAGTAACAAAAGGACAAAGTTAATCTATAAACGCAACATATTTTTGTATTTGCTCTTTAAAAAATACATGTAATGTATACAGAAGTAGTTTTAATTCAGCAGCTGGTAAAGAAACAAAAGAAAAATGAAGAAAACTGACAATATAATGCCTAACATGTCTCCATGATCACAGAGAGACATCTTTAACAACAAACACACAGATTTAGGGCACATAACACACAAACCTACATTCCTCCCAGCTGCAATACGACAACCAATATGCCAGTTAAATTAGCATCCTGGCACTCTCCTGTATGCCGTTTGGAATGTTCAAGCGTCAGGGTCAAAGTCGTATTCGCGAAAAGGTGAGGCCAAACAAATGAGATTATAGCTGAATTAGCTAATTATCATAATTTCCATTCCCTAACAGCCTGTAATATCTACGGCATAATGGTGCTTGTCAGGTTTATTGTTGTGTTTGTCTGGAACGCCTTTGCCCTCTGGTCTCACCTGCTGAAACACATCGCCCATCCATTAGAATGCATTATGGAAATTAAATCTTTGTTGTTGTGTTTTTTAATATAAACCTTGATATGACAACTTTGTAGGTGTTTTTACACAGATGGGAGAGAAAGAAGAGGAGATATGGGTGTACAGAAAGAAATATGGGGGTCTTTATTCAAGGTTAGATTGGGCTTGAATTTGTGAAGGAGTACCTATTAGAGACAGACCTTTCAGAGGAAAATTGGACCCGTCTACCTTTTAAGGACGACATGCAAATTCATGTCAAAAAGGCTTTTAGTCAAAAGGACAGGGCCGGAGAAAAGGCAGTTGTGTTACATTCATACAGGCTGATGTGCACTCACATCGGGGATATTGCAAACAAAATATTGATGTCAGGATTTGCTTTACAAGACAAAATACAAAACAAATGTGTTTTATGGGCATTTTACATGTAAAAAAAAAAAAGACAATTCCACTTCTTTATGTAAAGAGGAACATATTAAGTTTCCATTGCATTCAAATTGCATTTAATTTCGCTTATTAAACAAACACAGTTAAACTTTACTGCTAATAAAAGTAGCCTACATCTTATTGCTGTCCAGTGACAACCATGTATCTCCAATACTGATAAAAGTATGTTTATGAAGTGAATTAATGCTGGTTACTCAGAATGTGTCAAAACCTTTTACCTCAAAAATGAAACCAAACTTAGAGCAAGCCTGTTTCCTTATGAAGGTGCACTTCATTAAGTACTTTACTTCTGTAAAGTGGGGAAGAGGAATGGTTAAACTCAAAGCGTACCCTAACTTTAGTGTCCGGAATGTGTAAAGCTTCAAAAATGCTGGATCCTACAAACTCCATAATGCAAATTAAAAGGATCTTTTCTGCTTGCTAAATGCCCTCTTTCTAATCAAATGCAGCCAGATAACAAGATGTGTTTTAATATCAAATATGTCAAATATTGTTTTGTCAAAACCTCGGAAAGCTCTAATATACCCACCGTAGGCTAGGCTACATGCTCAGCAACAACAACAGAAACAACTAGCAACTAGCTGCTGAATAAGGTAGCATAGTGGCATTTAACATCTAAAGAGCCAGGTATTTTGTTCTTCAGGATAGTGGTATAGCCCTAAAACAGAGCTAAGAAGAGAGTGAATGTTGGACTAAAATTCACCAGGTAGACAGAAGCAACTGAATGCTAACATTGCTCCATGTGTACTAGATGTGTGATGCTAGCATGTACATGTTTTGTTTACAGCCTGTTGTGCAGCCCCAAAGCAACCAAAAACGTTTGTGATCCATCTTTAATATACCTTTCAATCTCAAATTCAATCCAAGTCCACTTTATTACACTATTCTTACATTTGTGTCACTTTATTCCAAGCATGATATACCTGCACTAAGGCTACAGTTAGCCTTTATATACAATTATAAAATTAAAGCAGTTTATTCATGGTTGACAACAGAATAGCTCAGCATCAATTTTCATTTCATGATTTTCCTATTATATTTTGAACAGGGTCCTATATATTTTGTGTGGGTGAGTATCAGTGCGGATCAGCTGTAGCAAGAAGCTTTTAAAAGACTAGGGCTAAAAGTCCGGATGAAGGTCCGCCCTGAAACCAAACATCGAGTCAATCCGGACCCAGCCCATGCCTCGGGATGGGGATATAATACCTTATGAAGTTTTACATGGCTGTCGCCACGCTCCACTTTATCGTTCCCTGTCTATGTGTACAATTCAAACGCCCGTAGAGAAATACGGTGTATGCTCTCGCTGCTCTGGGGTCATCGGAGTCTGCAATGCTTCTCACTCTCCGGGATAATCTGATTGGCGATAGGAAAGGTCCACTTCCATTATGTGACCTTAAAGATGGTATTGCCCCAGTAAGCGGCTCTATGGGCTCTCCAATGAGTCTACTCAAAGCGAGCTGTGGGCCCCCTGGGATCCTGCAAGCAAAGAGTCGAAAATCAACTGGGGAGACACTCGGCTCGACTGATAACTTCTTAACCCTGCCGATACTGACAAGCTCACACAGGAAAATCTATCTATGCATTTTCTCTGGAGCTGACACACACTCATAAACGTACTCATAAATTCATACTCATATACACTTACAACACATTCTCACTCCCAGCTTGTTGAAAATAATGCTTGTTCAGGTGCGTTTTGCATTTGTTACTGACACAAAAAGTCTCTTTTAGAAACATCTGATTTGTACTTGGTCAGGACTCTTGGCGTCATTTAACCCATTTGTTGTCTTCCCTTCAACCATCATCTTTTGGCGCTTTTTCCAATGTTTTTGCTGTTTTTTTCTATGCTTTTTAATTCATGGCCTAATTTTTTACAATATTATACAAAAACAATTAATTTTTGTCATTTCTTCCGAGGTTTTGGTCACTTTTTTAAAATGCCATGAAATTCAATGAAACTTCGGTGTAAGTAATCATTAATTTTACCTGAAGAACATTGTAAGGGATCCCTGTTAATTTTAGGCAATTTGGTTAATAGAAAGCCAAGTTCCTGATTATTAAAAATAAAAGAAAATGGGTCAAATTGGACCTGTGGACAACACAAAGGTTAAAAAATGTATGTTTAACCCTTGTGTTTACTTTCTCTCAACATGAAAAAAATCACTTTTGTTGTCCCTATCCTCAATGTTTTTGGTACTTTTCCATTCCTTTTTTTTTGGGGGGGGGGGGTGTTTCAACATTTTAATCGTATTTTTTCCCAAATGTCTTGTCCCTTTAGTGTTTTGTCACGTTTTTTTTAAAAGTTTTTGATGCTTACTTGCAGTGTTTTTTTTTGTAGTTTTTGTAACTTTTTCCAATATTTTTTACGTTTTTTCCCCCCCAATGTTTTGTCGCCTTGCCATCGCCCTGCTGACATTTTCGACCTCCAAAAAAAACTTGACCACAGGACAACATGAGGCTTAACTGACATGGGGCAGTAAGGTTTAGAAAAGGTGGTGGGATTGGGTTACATAATGTACGTTACATCGGTCGTTTTAGCCGCTAACATTGTCGCTCTTTAAACTACGTCATCTAACAGCGCCGCGGTCGAGCTGCTACTCTGCCGGCGCGGAGAGGGAGATTTTTACATCCATGTCTGATGCTACCAGCCCCCGGCCAAGCCTGAATATTGGACGATTTGGCAATGAAAAAAGGTTAACTCTCTCTATTTGCTTCATTCCTAATATCTTTATCCCCAGATCTTTCTCACACTACCACAGTGTCGTCCCCCTCCATCTCTGTCTCCCATCTCTCCACTCTTCGCTCGTAGCCAGCCGGAAAGCGAAGGGTCTTTCATTTTTTCTGACACCCTTGTCCTTCAGCCTATTGATTGGCGACCGAGCCGACGAGCTCCTGTCGGCTGCTAATAGAAAGTGAAGTTCATCAGCCTTTCCCTTCCCCTGACACACACACACCCACACACACACACACACACACACACACACTCTAACTCAGCCCTCCACCACTCAGGGACCCTCCTATCAAGAGACACCCGGTGATCTACTGTAGAAAGGCCAGCAAACTAACCTTTGCAACACTACCCTTACTTCCTGCCAAACCTTGCTCTTCCTAAGAGTCTGTTTATTCATTTATTTTGGCTGGTTATATCCCTGAGTTCTGGTCTTGTAGTATATCATGCTGTTTCCATTTTTAGGACTATTGATGGAACTGCCCTATGTCAGATGTATTCAAGGTCAAATGGAAATTAAGATGTCTTGAAAATAAATGTCCAGTTTTTTTATTTGTTAGAATACGCACTGAAAATATTTCCACTTTGCCAACATTTTTGCAGTTTCCTAAATTAAAGTAAGTGCTTATGAAGTCAAATTTGTAAATTATTAGAAAGTAGAAGGGGGTTTGGATTGGCAGTGCCGCCCAACTAGGTACACCTATCATCTGAACAGGTCATTGGCTGTTTGGGGCGAGTAAACCAACAATGTAAAACCCTCCAATGGTCAAAAATTGGCTTTGCATCCTTTCACCTTGCATTACTTTTTACCACTTTGTGCAACACAGGCTATATAAATATATATCTATGTGTATATTATGTTTATGGCAACCTGATGATTGTAATGGGGGTGGCAAGCTCAGTCCATAGGGAGTTGGGTTGGGAACCGGATTGTCATAAGTTCAAGTGGTGCTCTTGAGCAAGGCACCGAACCCCCAACTGCTCGGGGCACCTTTCCATAGGCAGGCCCCCCACTCTGACATCTCTCAATTTAGTGCATGTATAGGTACTGAGCATGTTTGTAATTCAGGCCTGTGTGTAATGTGTGTAATATCATCAGAGTGTAAATTGTAATTTCCCCTTCTGGGACTAATAAAGGATACATTATTATTAATAATGTAATTCCTCTCCGTCTAGCTCTGTTTTGGTCTCATGAGGGAAAAGTAGCTGCTAAATGGTGTACTATGTTCCCCAGCTAATGCTGAATGTGTTTGTCAGCTGTTATTCTCAAAAAGCAAAGCAACACAATAATAACCACAAGACCCTACTTCAAAAGATTTGGATGGATTCCACATACAACAAACTAAACTGACAAAGAAATGGAGCATTTGTTTTAGAAAGAGTAGGCTGATTTCTTACTACATACTTTACTCATTAGGCCACTCATATTTCTTCATGTCAACATCTTCCTTCAAAGAGACTTCTGCACGTTTTTAGGGTCATACGTGTATTGTGTTTCTACTAGAATATACACTACCGGTCAAATGTTTGGGGTCACTTAGAAATTTCCATTGCACTCCATTATAGACAGTATACAAGCTCAGATCAGTTGCATAGTTTTTTTTTAACCAGGGCAGCAGTTTTCAGATTACATTATGTGCTTACATAATTGCAAAAGGGATCTCCTATGTTTTGTCAGTTTAAAAAAAAAAATGATATCAGATTAGTAAACAGACTGTGCCTTTGAAACATTGGATGAATAGTTGCTGATAATTGGCAATGCAGATATTGCATTACAGATCAGCCCCCCCACTCAGATCAGCTGGTATTCTGTCTATAATGGAGTGGTGTGGAAATTTGTAAGTGACCCTAAACTTTCGACCGGTAGTGTACATGCTTCAATGTTAAAAAGACACTGTATTTTTGTCATACTGCCCAAGGCTTTTGCACCTGTATTCACCTTCTCTCCAAACTGTGTGGGAGTGCTGTTTCCGGGTCTCTGCTATCGTTGACTTTGTACAGTCCGTTGCAGCCGGGAATGACTGTAGCGACGTGTACAGCAGCACTTTCTACTGTTACAAATTCATATTTGAGCAAGAATGTGATCTGAAATTGGGGAGAAATGAACAACATATGCAACCATGATTACAGGTTTTTCCGGTGTTAGCATGTAGCTAATGCTACTTTTACATGTAGCAGTAGATTTAAAGTCATAAAGCACCACTTTGTACTGTGACAAATGACCAATAAAGGCTTCTACACTAAGAACTACACAACCAGACATGTTTAAGCAGGAATTTATGATATGGAAATGGGGAAAACTGATCAAAATGTGCAACTACGATTTACAGGTTTCTGTGTTAGCATGTAGCTAATGTTATGGTTCCATGTTGCAGGGGACTGACTGTTATGGAGTATACGGCAGCACCTTTTCACAGTAATTGTAGCATTGTTTGTAATACAACTACTGAAGTAATGTGCCTGGGGCAGATGACCATAAAAAGAAGAAGCTGTTGGAAGTGGAGTGTCTGAGCTTATTTGTTCACTGGGGTTTTCATTTAGATTACATTAGATTAAATTAGATTAGATTATACTTTATTCATCCCACAGCGGGGACATTTCCTTATTACAGCAGCATGATTTTCTACATACGTTTGCCTCATTATTTGACGCTTTAGCCACGTTTCCGACATTTGTAAAATGATCTGACTTGCTTTAAGATATTTCTATTCCAAAGTGTTGGTGTAACATCTTAACCTAAAACTGTTAGTCTACATATCTCGTGAGAAATGATAGTGACTGGGGATGGCTCTGTCATTATGCCAAGACATGTAAGATCTACTGCATCTGGCATGGCACATGGAAGAGTCTTGTGTCTGAAACCACCAGGCTTTTTTCCCATAAGGCGATGATAGGTTCAATGAGCAAAACAATCTGTAACACTGTCATTAAAGTAGTGTTATTTAAAGCTTGGGTCAAAGAGAGTTAATTAGGGTATTTTCCTTAAAGTTCACATCACACTGCGTTTTAACTAAGTCTTCCCTGTCATTTAGAGTTTGGCTGAACTAAACAGGCGCTGAAGGATTGTTCATCAAATTTCTGTGTTTTTGATGCTGAATAAACTTCCAAATATTACGGTTTGTCATTCGATTAAATGGTAAATAGTTTATCTCCCGTGATCTAGTACACAATAGAGGTAGACGGCTTAGCTTTGTAAAAAAAAAAAAAAAAAAAGTCAGGGACTACAGATACATGAAATCCAGTCGAATCAGCAATGTAATTTGTGATTTACACTTCTTGTACAAAAGTGTGCTTTTTCACATAACCATTGACAATATCGTGGTGTCAAGAGTTGCAGGTTTTGACCCAAACGCAGAAGAAGAGACGAGAAGGTAGAGAGGACAATTTCAATGACTTAGAGACGAAAAACTAACTTACAATCCCAAATAAGCTGGCAGTACATCCAACAAACAGAAAACACTTGGAAACAGAGCCTTAGAAAACAGGCACAACTTTTTGACACAAGTACGACCACAAACTGACAACAGATAAAGGGAGCATACATTTTTTTTGTTTTGTTGCTATAATGGTAATGTAGAAAGGCATTTTCTATGGGCCCCTCCCCGCAACCACAGCTATTCATTCAATCCCCTTCCCCCCCCCCCAGTCTGACGCCCCTGATGACTACCCATTCCTCAGTCTACCAGGTTGTTATCTGGTTATTCCAGATAAAAC
Organism: Etheostoma spectabile; assembly: GCF_008692095.1. Lineage (NCBI taxonomy): Eukaryota > Metazoa > Chordata > Actinopteri > Perciformes > Percidae > Etheostoma > Etheostoma spectabile. The sequence continues at coordinate 26,512,747 of NC_045742.1, forward strand.
TTCCTGTGCATATAACACTTATTCTAGTAATGACATGTGGAGGTTTAGACCTGCAGGTATTCAGTACGATTCAACCCATTTCATTTCATGATGCGGACTGAATGACATTGATTACAGTGAACCACTGTTATGTCAACTAGTGATACACGACCATTTATTCATAAGAAAATGTCACACGTTTCTTAAATTCAGAAAAAGTCCTAGAGAACCCTCAGGCAGTAAAGAGTGCCAATTTACCATCACATCTATTTTAATGAGCTCTCTCGGCTTGCTGTGCTCTTACGACACCCACTGTGGCTTTGCTCACATTCTACAAGCATTTATCGAGGCATTATAAAACGGCATGTTCACCTCTCACTTTGCATTCGTTTCTAGTGTGGGCAGTTTTCCGGGAACTATCCTTGACTGCTTCCAACCCAGGCTCTAACCCCCAATTTCTACCAATTGCAGAACGGCTGCGGATCGGCTCCACTGCGTGTCGTGTTAGCACCGACCATGTCCAGATTTGTTGGGGAACGGCTACGGCCATGATTGACAGCTGAAGTCATGAGGACCCACGAGATCTTGTGTATTCATGTAGATTAGAACCACAAAAACAACAACAGTTTGTTTCCATCCAGAGGAGTACAGGGGAAACAACTCTGTGCTGTGTTTTCAAGGTGTAGTGCCGGGAAATATGATCCGCCATGAGCCCACTCTATTTTATTTTGAAAATTAACAGGAGGTTTTATCAGTTTCTGGGCTCGACTTCCTGTCCCAGACTATCTGCCGTGTGCTGAATTGCCGCGGTGTTCTCCAGCATCCGACAAAAATAGAAGCTCTGCGTATCTGCTCTTGTTCCGCTGTCAGTGGAAATACACACATTGACTTTAATGGAAACCCCAAGACTCCGCCGTCGTGCAGGAGCGGATCCGCAGCCGTTCCACAACCAGTGGAAATTAGGAAAAACTTTGCTGGGAACACACTCCCTCATTTTCTTCCTTTTGAGCCTCTCCTTTGTCAGGTCTTAAGCCAAGACCAATGGCTCCTATTAGTGAGCGTGGCAGGCCAGCTGACAGGCTAGTCAATATCCATGAGAAGGCCACTTCATTAATGATCCCTACTGGCTCCGAGAGATGGAGGGGCCAGAGAAAGTAGCCTCTGGCAGGCCACAGAGAAAAGTGAATGCCTTGCACTTATTTTCATCAAGACACAAGTTAGACAAGTTACAGTTAACGGAGTGTCAGTTAAAGGTATATTTCAGAGAAAATGTATATTAGGGCTATATTAAGAGCAGGGACAGATGGAAGATGAATCAAATAAATATATAACAATTTGGGATGTTGTTATTTCTTGTGGGAATTGATCAGGTATGTAAATTGATGTGGGACAGTATAGTTTTTCATGTTTAAACAACAACTAATGTTGATCAAGCCTAAGGATGCACCACTTAAAGCTGCCAAGCTGCAAAGTTCACCCTTTGGTGCTTTAATATTTATTGTGTTGTTGCATAAGTAGTAGCATAAGCAGTGTTAGCCACTGTGGCTGAGCACACAGAAGAGTGCCACCTACAGAAACTCAGTCTTTACCAACAAAAAAAACACCAGAGCCATGACAAATGAGCACAGAAATTCCACCATAATCATAAAATGGGCATTAACATGTTGTGTGGCAAACCCGGGAGGCAAGGCTTAAAAGTCCCATAACATGGTTCTCTTTGGATGCTTTTATATAGGGACTAGTGGTCTCTAATACTGTATTTGAAGTCTCTTTTTATAGACCTTAATGGTCCCCTAATACTGGATCTGAAGTCTCTTTTATATAGACTAGTGGTCCCCCAATACTGTATCTGACGTCTCTTTATATAGACTTAGTGGTCCCTAATACTGTATCTGAAGTTCTCTTTATATAGACCTTAGTGGTCCCTAAATATGTATCTGAAGTTCTCTTTATATAGACCTTAGTGGTCTCTCTATCCTGTATCTGAGTCTCTTTTATTTAGACCTTAGTGGTCCCCTAATACTGTATCTGAAGTCTTTTATATAGACCTTAGGGGTATTATACATATATAATATATATATATATATATATATATAGACGAAAGTTTACGAAATGGTCACGTTATTTTTAATCTATTGATTCTTGTACATGGACACAAGTTTTTTTTCGTGTTACTGAGAACGTAATGTATTGGTGCTGGTCACTACGCAATGGGAAGCATCAATTTCGGAAAAGGAGAATGGAGAAACGACACGCCGGGACCCGAGCTGCGTTCTCTGGGGGATGAACGGGTGGGGTTTAGGAAAAGAAGAACAGGGAAATGACACGCCTTGGAAATGACACACCACATCCTGGGACACGATCCCCGGTCTCCGGGGTGAAAGTCCTGCTGTGTTTGACCCATCCACCACCCCAACCAACCTCCTTGTGCGACTTTTCGGCATTTAATAATACTCACTACTGTAATTGTGCTGTCAAAGATTAAATAATGCGACCATTGCACTGAGAGCCACTGACCAAGCTCGAGTGAGAACGGGTTGACGTCACATGTACGTCGCCAAATTCATTTCCTTGTTTCTGATATGAAGACGAGACACGTGTGACTCAAACACCTCACATTTACCCTCAAAACGTACAGTGAAAGACCTTGCAAGACATTTGAGACCGTCCTGCCAACCAGTACACATTTTAACATGAATGTCCCCTGTAACGTATTTTTCACTCTGAAGTTGCTGAAAGTTGCTGCTGTTTCAATCCATAGTTAACATTAGCATAGCATTTGTATGGCTAAGATAGCTGCCGCTGAAGCCGTGATGGTGCTGAATAGCAAAACGTCTTCTTTTTTTTTTGGACTTTTTTGACAATAAAGGCTAAGTTGGCATCTTGTTTGCCCTTGAGTCATGCTGAAAAAGGGAAAAAGGGGATATGTGTCCCATTTAAAAAGTCCCATCCAGGGCTACATCCTCCCAGCCGGCAGTGCTGAGCCACTAGGGGATTGTGGGAGAATGACAGGGAATTACAGCATTTGGGGTTTGCTTGTGGGATCGCAGCAGTGATATGGTTTCCTAGACGATAATACTGTGTACTGCACTCTCTGGCAGCACATCCGGTATTGAGAAGAGAAACTGGTAAATCAGTTCAGCGGATCACAAGTCGTTTTGATAAGTTGCTCTTTGCAGGCCTCGGTGAACACGCGTCCTTGTTCACACACACAAACAAACACGCTCACGCGCAACCCGGATACACACCCACCTGCCTTTAGCCCTTGTTTTCCGTCATGTCGCGGCGCTCGTCTGCAGGTGTGTGTTCCACGGCGAAAAGATGTTTCTGCCCTGGACGACATGGGAGAGGTATCTGTGTAATAGAATTATCTGGAGAGGCCACTCCAAATTAACATAATATGGACTCAAAATGTAAATTGTCTTTCTGTGAAATGTAATGTGCATGTGAATCTGCTCTCTTGCTCCTCTCTGTCTTATCATCCCCGCTCGCTCACACTCTCTCTCTCACTCTCTCTCTCTCTCTCTCTCTCTCTCCTTCACACACACACAGTTTCTCTTCCTTATTTCCTGTCTGGGAACTGATAAAAATCCTCCCGTGTTGATGTGGACACACACACACACACACACACACACACACTTCCACACGTTTTTGGGTGCAAAATACTTGAGGAGGTGTGTGTTCCGCTGACACGTGTGAAGCTAAATGCCAACGTACCATTTAAGAGAGAAAGGGCAGCGGCACATCCAACCTTTGTAGTGTGTCATTCAGCGGCGTTCACAGCCGTTCACATATAAAAATGAGGTCTCCTCTGTCCCGGCGAGCAGCGGATACCTTTCACCCCATTACGCATGGGGGGGGGTTTAACAACCGCTGGGACATCTCTGGAATGGAGAGAGGGTTGACAAACAAAAAGGAATTCTTTTTTTTTTTAATGTTTTCCCTTTGTTTGGTATCCGATAAATTAAAGCAGACGTGTTGGAAAATGAATTTAACTGTCGCCCTCTGCCTTTTGTTTCTCACTTGCTTTGTTTCCTTTTTCCTTGCCTCCTTGCCTCCTCGCTTCCTTCTCCATCTGTGGATTTGGAGAGAGAGGGGTTGACAAACAAGAACAGGAATATATTTTTTCCCCCTCTTTTTTTGTTATCCTAGAATTAATGTAATTATTTAGATGTGTTGGAAAAATGAATTTAACTATCACCCTCTGCCATTTCTTTCTCACTTGCTTTGTTTCCTTTTTCCTTGCCTCCTCGCTTCCTTCTCCATCTGTGGAATGGAGAGAGAGGGGTTGACAAACAAGAAAAGTAATTTATTGTTATCTTTTTCTTCTTTTTGTCATCCTAGAAATTAATGGAATGTGATTTTACTATCACCCTTTGTGATTTCTTCCTTACTTCCTTTGTTTCCTGATTCCTTGCCTCCTCCCTTCACTTACAAAATGTTCCAACTATTGCATTTAGCCCCCTC
>NC_045742.1:26517202-26518179 GCF_008692095.1 Etheostoma spectabile
CCCCCCCTTGGAATTACACGGCAGAGGGAAAAGGCCACCTCATTGTCACTAAATGCCTCTCCCATTCATTCACATGACAGCAAAGTAGTATGTCTTTTCCCACGGTAAAATGCCACATTTGAAAGCCCTCTATTCGATTAATGTTTAGAGTAAGGTTGTGCGCCACCCTTTTTGATCCAGGAACTATTTTATCGTCAAATAAGAGCCTCTCTAATTCATGTCCAGCGCAGCGTTTCCCATCTAACGTACACATTCATCTGGAATCTTGAATATTGACAGGGTGGAGTGTGCGTCCAGGTTCCCATGTACCACATGGAGTTAATTAAAAAAAAAGCAATACAAGTTGTAATCAAGAGTTCTGTTTCTCCCACAAATCTACCAGTCACAATATCTCAGCTATAAACTGTTTTCAGTACACACTCATGAATATTCACCTTAAAATGGATGCAAACTATGTAACTTTTGAAAAAAAAATTTACATATATATATTTTTGACAAACAAAAGGTTGAGTTCATATGTCGCACTGTTGCTTGCTCTGGAGGAAACTACTAGAACTGTTGGGTCCTTGTAAATTCTGGAGTGTGGTCTAGACCTACTCTATCTGTAAAGTGTCTTGAGATAACTCTTGTTATGAATTGATGCTATAAATAAAATTGAATAAAATTGAATTAATATGTTTTAAAAGGCACCTTTACTCAAATCAACAAACTTACGGCTGCAACTTTGGTATGACCAATAGCCTAAGGTGGCTAATGTTAGCTAGCAGTAGAAAAACTACGCTGGATATTGCTGTGTAACTAATCTATAGCAACGACGTTGCCATAGATTAGTTACACAATTTTTAATTTTTTAATTTATACTGTTTATTGAGAAAATACAATTTACACTCTGTTTTATTAGAAATCACTACACACAGGCCTGACATACACACATGCACTAATGGAGAGATGTCAGAGTGAGAGGGCTGCCAGTGCTG
>NC_045742.1:26518189-26526444 GCF_008692095.1 Etheostoma spectabile
GGGGGGGGGGTACGGTGCCTTGCTCAGGGGCACCTTTCAGTGCACAGGAGGTGCTATCCAGCTATCAATCGACATTTCGTACTTTGCTCCGTACAGGGACTTGAACCAGCAACCCTCCGGTCCCCGACCCCCTGCGGACTGAGCTACCGCCATCCCTAATGAAATGGCTAGAAAGCATTCAGGGATGGGAGAAAAACTTTCTCGGATTCTTTGGCGTTCCAACAATCACAATAATTTTGGGAGGCGCTAAGCGTTAATGGCGGGGCCTCTGCTAAATCGCCTCTGGAAGGAACTTGTTTTGGTGGAACGTGTGTACGTTCCAAACTCTTTTTTGTCTTGCTACAGAAAACTCAGATTGGACAGACAGGTGGAAGCGGAAGGTAACGGACATCGAATTCGGGACACCTGGCGGAATAAACCAGAAAAGAAACACGGTTGATTTAGACCAGTCCCACTGTGGTGAAAGTCAAGGCGCTTTTTGTTTATTTTCATTGAGATGAGGTGTGCATGCAACCAAATATTATTAATATTATTATTAACCAGATCTTCATGAGATTTTGTTATATATAATACTGGTGGTTGTACTTTGTTTCTGTCATATTTTTTTCTTCTATATGTGCTCTAGTGCAATTACACAGAATTATCTGTATTTTTATTATTCAGGTTGTATTGACTTGGTAATCAATGATTGACAGGGGAGGGTCATTGATACTTGCAATCTAATGTAATTTAGGGTGGATTGTATGTTGTATGTGAGTGTATAGTCTATGCGTTATTGATGTTTACAGCAGCCTTATGTAGCACTGATGCCCAAGACAAATTTCCCTCAGGGGACAATAAAGTTGATCTTGAAATCTACATCTACATCTACCAAAGCATGTTGAAAACTAACTGAAGGTTGGCTTCTCTTGGCTGCCAGAAAGCAAAGAGAGGTTTTTTTTTTTTTTTAAGTTAGTGTGGCTACAGTACATACACATACATACAGTCACTGTCTTCAACTTTCTAAATAAAATGCCATACACTAAGTGACAGCCCTGATAATCTGACCGAATATAACTCGTGCCAACTATAAAGTTATGACTTTGTATCTTCCTTAGGTCCATGTTAGATAATGGCCGAGGGCCTTGAGAGACACATCTAATAATTCACCTGATTTATTTCTCTAAAAAGGCTTTTCCTAGTGTCAGTCTTGAAAGAATCAATATCCCATAATGAATAGGAAAATCTAATGAAAGAAAAAAGCAGTGGACAAGAGTAAATAGCATTGGAACTAAATGCTTCAAAGTTAAAGTAATGGAATTTGGAAAAGAACCAGATAGAAAGGTGCACTTGCCCTGCACACATTTAATTAATGACAATACACTGACTAAAGTTCAACCACTCAGCAAACACCAATAATTTTTGGGCCTTTAAAATCATGGAATACATAGTTCTGCTAGTCATTCCGACATGGGGAAGGGTCGGCATTTACAGTACGTAGCCCTTTTCTACCTTTCTAGACAGAGCGCTTTACAACTTGCCTCTCCTTCCATTCACGTAGGTGTCCGTTACGACTGTATGATATATTACAAGCTGGGGAAAAATGATGTAACGCCTTCTAGTTTTTTGTGTTTTTCAAGATTTCACCGATTGCTCAATTAGTCCAAAGGTCCAAAACAAGATTTCTGGGTTTGACTTGGCAGCAAACTGTCCATACTGGATGAGTTTTTGACATGACAAGGCCATGTCCCAATAATTCCCTTATTTCTATACGATTAAATATTAAACAATAATTAACCAGAGGCAATTTCCTTCTATCATTTATACTTTCTCAAAAAAATGCTTTAAACATAACTGCCACTTAAGATTAAACTTGATACCTGGATATAATTCATAGGGTATGCTTTAGTTGGAGATCTCTGATTAAAGGGGCGCTCTGCAGTTTTGACCATTTCTTTGCTGTTTTTTCTCTTTTTGCTGGCGGGTTTCTCTATAGAACCCCCCCCCCCACAGCTTCAGATTAGATATTTGGCAGCTCCTATGTTTGTGTCTGACTCCTCGGTCAGTCTGCGGTTCCCTTTTTCTCTCTTCCTCCGACACTGCTTTCCTAGCTTTCTGCTTCTTTTTTTGTCGGCTCAGCCATGACAACAGTGTGAAAAACGCCATCTCTACCTTGTTAGCCGGTTCCTGAATGGGCGTATGGGTGCAGTGCCCTGAAGCAATTTGTTACATCGCGATACCCGATATCACAAGATACTTCCCGACCCTGAGTCCAGCGACTCGCCGGACGAAAGTTCCAAGGGTGGTTAGGGGGGAGCGAGACGAAAAAAAAGTCATAACCATTCCCATAACTCCAAAGCTCTTTGGTTAAGGTAAATTCAGCTGTTCCTTCCTAATAATCTGATTCTGTAACTAGTTGCTCGGGTCAAGCTGTGGCCAAAAAGACTTCAGGCCTGAGCTTCAGGACCCAGGCCTGTAGGTCTGAAGACCTCTTATTAGGTAGAAAACTAGTCTGGATCAATGGAAGGACACATCCAGGATAGAGACGATCGCTCTCTGTGTGTTGTCGTTCTCAAAATCCCTTTGCTACGGGAAACGACAACAACCTTCACAATGGTGAAAATGGTCATGGATCATGCAACAAGGCCGGCCTGCTTGGTTCTTTCAGGGAATGATTGGAAAGATTTACAAAGAATATGTTTTTCATTTCCTCTTTAAGTGGGACATTTAGGGATAGGTACCCACGGCGATACCCTGGTAACAGCAAATGAGGTTCAACCATGTATCCAGCTAATTTAAACAGCCAACAGTTAACTTCATTTAATAGTGTATGAGTCATTTTTTTTTGCGGGTTGGAAATGTTCCTTCCCCCCCAGCGCTGCTGTATCTGTGGTGTAGCCACACGTTACTCTACAGCGCTGTGGAGAGAGAGAGAGAGAGAGAGAGAGAGAGAGAGAAATAGATAGATGGATAGATAGATAGACAGACAGACAGACAGACAGACAGATAGATAGATATTAATCCCAAAAAATGGGAAATTATAGACTAGTAGCCAATCATCTCATTATAAGGTAAATAAGCCTTTCGTGGTCGGGAGAAAGTTAGTCCTCTTTGATATTTGGGAAGCCGATAGCTGCCACGTTTGGGGATTTTGCTTTCAACCAGGTCAAAAGTCCAATTTATGAACTCATTTATCGCAGCAGACATTTTAACTTGTCGTCGCAAGAAAAGCACAGGTGGACCTACATTAATAACATTACTGATGGCTCCTTTCCATTTAGGTGTCCTTGCTTTTCATTTATCTAACATGCGCCTGTTGCTGACATGGTGAGTGTGTGCGTGATGTTTTGCCGTGTGTAGCTTTGTATTGTGCGTCCTGTTTGTCTAGTTGGTTGGCTGCTGTTATGTCACTGTGCATGCTGTTTGACTTGTGCAAGATTGTTATGTGCACTCAAACCAGAGCGCAATTCAAAAGATTTAATGTTGTAAATGTTTCTGAAACAACACAATCATTTCATCACTTGTGCCCATTGGGAAATAAATGTTCAGGATGATTGGGACAAAAATATGTTTATCCGAAGTATATTGATTTGGCAAAGCCATGAGGCTGTGGCTTGTGAAGGTTTTTTTTCTGTCACAAATGCAGCTTTGAGAATAGTCTTCCTGGTCAGCATGCCAATTCATAAAATGGTGAACTAACCCCCCAGCAACTGTCTTTGACTTCAACTAACACCCAGGATGTAAACACATTTAATAACATAAGGATGTCTCTTCCTTAGATGCAAACATAAAGGTTAAACTCTGCAGAAGTCCACGGTGAAAGGCTCATAAAGACAAACTATGCTGAAGTCATAAAAAGTCAGGTAATGAAGGTAATTCATTATACTTAATCTGTTATTTTCATACTTATTCTCTAAAGTCATACTTGTTTTTAGTTAGGGCAGTATTTATGAGCCAGTGGAACGAAATGTCCTTCACATGTGCACTCTGTTGAATGACAATAAAAGATAGGGTTGGACGGATTATCGGCCCTGGACGATTATTGGCTCGTTTTTGGGCAGTTTGTAGATTATTTGCATTGGCGTTTTATTTGCCTGATAACTGATAGAGTTAATGAATTAAAAAGTGTGCTACTTTGACTCAACTACAGCTCTGTGTCTGTCCCTCTGCTTCGGTTTCACTCACCACTGACCCCCAATTTCCACCAACTGCGGAATGGCTGAAGATGTGCGTAGTCAGTAGCTTTTCATTAAAGTCAATGTGTGCATTTCCACTCCCTGCTGAACGGCTGTGTCCCGTGATAGTGATAGATAGTGCCGGACAGGAACTCGAGCACAGAAACAAAACAAAACATCCAGTTAATTTTCAAAATAACATACACCGTGCTCACGGCGGATCATATCTCCCTTCATTACACCTTGAAAACACAGCACAGAGTGGTTCCCCCTCTACTCCTCTGGATGGAAACAAACTGTTGTTGTTTTTGTGGTTCTACTCTACATGAATTTGCGAGATCTCGTGGGTTCTCGTGACTTTAGCTGTAAAGAATGGCCAAAGCCGTTCTGCAACAAATCTGGACCTGGTGGGTGTGGGTGGATGATGCGCAGCGGAGCCGATCCGCAGACGTTCCACAGTTGGTGGAAATCCAGGGTCAGTCTGTTAATGTCCCACCAACAACACTATCTGACTATCTTTCACTGTGTATTATGTTGAAAGTTTCTAATCTATAAAATAATCGCTTAAATGATTTAAACAAAGTTTTGTCTTTGAGTTTGTAACATTCCAAAATCTTAATTTTCACTCAACGCATATTGGTTCCAAATATCGGTTTTTATTAACTACTTATAATCTGTTTCGTCCTTGAAAAATCAGTATTGGTCAATCCCTATTAAAATCCATTTATCCATCCATGGGATGTGACCAAACAAGCTCAGCAAAAGCTTTTCAACTGGCTGTGATCCAGGACCACGGCAGGCATCTCGGGTCCACAGACGACCTCCCAGAAGAGGACCAATAAATCACCAGTGCTGACCTTTGCTGGCATCTGGGACCTTAGTGCCTCCGAATGCTAGAGACGAAAACAAGATTGAGACTTGGAGAAGGAGTGATGAACTGCAGATGGCTACACTCTATACACAGAAACACACACACACACACACACACACACACACACACACACACCGCCTGGGTCACTCACCTCTGCATCGAGCTATCTGTCTCTTTCTGTCTTGTGTTGCTGAGTGATTGTTAAAGTGGACAAATGTGAGGGTTTTGTTATGGTCATATCGGGTAAACTATAGTGTAGAAAATTAGATTGTTTGAAAAGTTGTGGTGGTTAAATATACAGATGACCATTTGTATGCTGATCATGGTTTATTATGATTTTTTTTTTCTTCAACAGAGATCGATAAGTTTCGGCTAAGACAGCAACCTGTTTCAGTATTCACTATACCGCACTTCTTATCTTTGCAATTTGAAAGTATTTTGAGCTCACAATGTTTGTCACTCATAAAATGATGTGCCAATCACTCACATTAAAAGCAAGGTATATTTTGCCAAGGTTGTTAGGGCCTCACAAACCGCAGGCATACATTTTTATCATTTAAAAAAAAAACACCTCTTGGGTCTGCAAAGAAGAAGGAAAGTACATTTTTTGGGGGTTCAAATCCTCATTAGGAAAAGGGGGCTTTTGCTCTTTGTCAAGCTGGAGGTTATTTTCCATGTGAGTGCATTGTTTTCATACATCTTAACAACATATTATATAGAAACAAAATGAGTTCTGGGGTCCATCCATCCATCCTTTCACTCATTCCTGCAGCTTGAAGGCTCCCTGTGTGCCAACAATTGTTTTCCAATGAATGCTACTAACATACATATATAGTGTATATATATATATATATATATATATATATATATATATATATATAGTATACTGTACATATATTCAATTTGTGATCCTCTGAAGTAAGGAAATAGATTTGTTTCACAAGATGGTTCTCTATCTGACCACACTGCGTTCGCTCACTCCCCCCCCACTCTCCAGTGGTGGTGGAAGGTCTCCATATGCTAGGTGACGTGGCCTGGCGGACGCATACTGTCAGGCGGGCGTGTCATGCCCAGCGTGGAGCCTGGCTGGGGAAGATGGAAGGTGGGCCAGCGAGCCATGCCACACGGCTGGTGGCCATATTAACCTTGTTGTCTGTGCGTGTGTGTCTGTGCGTGTGTTGTGTAATAGGGGGGGGGGGGGGGGGTGGGGGGGGGGGGAGAGTGGTTGTTGCTCTCGTGTTCCTACATACGTTAGCTGTCTAAACACTCCCTCCCTTCCTCCAGCACACACACTCATTAGACCCCCTGTGGTGCTGCAGAGTGTAGATATTCATTCTGCCAGTAAAAGAGGGGGAACAACAAAGGGCCCAGGCAATCGGTAAAGGCTGGAGAACAGAAAGTGGACTGGCAGAAATGTAGAGGCCATTTAAATACACTTTGTATGGTTTGCATGTAAAGTGCTTTCTCCATCCAAAGTAAAAGCATGTAAATATACCTCACCGTGCTGTGAGCATTTACAGTGTCATCTTCTGCCTTTTACAGCTTGCACAAATCATGCACAATTTGTGTAAGAATAAAGAAAAAGAAGCATTTAAGGAAAGAAGAACATCAGACGAGGAGAAAAAAAAAAATATGCCGAGATATTGCTGATCTCATTATTTGGCAAGGTTGAGCCCCTTCAGCTTCCTGCTCACCTGCTGTGATGTTCAGGCTAATGGTGAATGATTAATAACAGACTGTGGTTTTAAATGCACTGATACATCAGGCATGTTAAAATACAGACACAAGTACTACACAACACTCCAACAGGAGCCTTCTTTCTCAATTTAGAACATTTCATTTGAAGGGGTATGTGCATAACACTGATATGACACCGTCATGAACATAACATTTTGACACTTTTAGTGCTATGTTAGCATTGTTTGATATCTTTCTGTGTAATGACAACTTGACATTAAGCAAGACAATACAACCTGCCAGGTTTCCTGTGTCACATGTTTCATTCAAAATATGAAGTTTAAGACATTAGAGTGTGTAAAAAAAGCCCCTATCTTGTTGGTAATTAATCCTAGCAGGGGTGACGTGAGATATGAGAAGGGTTTCGCTCTGAGGACAGCTTGTATTTACAGGAAATTTGATGCAACGTATCACAGTGCGATGTGATGCGAGGCGTCACTGTGGGCAGTACTGTCTATTCAGTGTTCATTAGTCGCAACCTCCATTCCTAATCAGTGCATACTGTACATGTAGGCTGTGATGGTTGAATAAAATAGGGTAAAAGCAACTCTCAGCTATTTTTGGAATCAAGTCCAAGTTTCATTAAGCTTATTATAAACCTTGATTTCCTTTCACTCCGTGTGTCACTTTAAGAAATTGCTCAAGTTCACTGCTAACCAATGTGGTGCTATTAACCTTACTTTATTCTTTTCATTTTGTTTTTATTTCTACACTGTATCTTGCACCAGAAAAGTAATAGGAAAAAAAAAAGAAAACTTAACTATAAGTTAACTATAAGAACTGACCTTTTCTTCATCTCCAGCACTGGGCAGATCTGTCAAGATGGCATCTGGAAAAAGACAGAAAGAGGTAGAGAGACAGAGAGAGGAATCAGAAAATGATGTTAATGCCACATGGAGGATTTGGAGCAGTGACTCATGAGTGCCTCCCGAACGACGATATCAACCAGCTGTCGCCATGTTGCCGACCTTTACCGTGGCCCAGGGTGACCGGCGCTTTAGCGCCAACGTTAACTTGACCCCTGACATTTCCACGGCTCAGTGCCACCGCAGGCTCTGTAGGGGGGAAATAGAGGGGGGCGCGGGATGGTAGCAATCAAGATCATGTGACATGGTGTGTGTGTGTGTGTGTGTGTGTGTGTGTGTGTGTGAAGATTTTGAGCTTATGACAGGACATTGGCAGTAGACCCTTTCAAATGGAGGGGCGAGTCTGGGTCCACATGTGATTTAAGGGGTACCAAATACAGTATATTAAGCACAAGTGTTACATACCACCAACCCTCCATAGGCTTGGTTCTGCAAAAGACCAACGATATACACATATTACAAAAAAAGACAAGAATACTCATTCAGTGTTTAACCTATTTTACAAATCTATTCATCACTGCACATTAATAATATCCTTTCTCTTTCCATCTCTTTAGGGATGAAGGTGGTGTTAATAATGACTACAAATATTTGAAACATTTAGGGATAGGGGGCTGAGGCTTAATA
>NC_045742.1:26526454-26532586 GCF_008692095.1 Etheostoma spectabile
GCACTGTAATAGCCACTGTGAAGTGATTTGTGGCTGTGTCAATATTGTACCTTTATGATTCTGATGACGATTGTAATGATCACCATGTCCACACATATTGCACATATAAACCCTAACAATGGCTATACTATTAGTGATGGTGGTTGAGATTACAATGACTGACAGCATTTTACTGAAGTGGTAATGAGTGAAATGTTGATTATGTTGTATGACACTAATTGTTGTAATGTCGGTGGTTGATTAGATGATTAAAATGACATCAGAGGAGTGGTGTGGAGTAGGATGACTGTGATGATGAGATAGAAGATGATTTCAATTATTCTGATGACGATGATGAGGATGATGATGATGACGATGATAGTGAGGATAGTAATAAGTGAGGAGGATTCAAACTATTCCAATCATAATTACAATAATAACAATGAAATTTAGATGAGGATTCTGATGATAATAATGAGAATTGAATATTTTTAAAGGATTGTGATGATGGTGATAATGATGATGATAATGATGAGGATTTAAATATTTTAAATCTGAATCTTTTCATGATTCTGACGATGATTCTGATGACGATGAGAACTTGGATGCTTTTTAATGATTCTGGTGATGATGAGGTTATTTTTTATAATTAACCCATTTTCTTTCTTAATTTTTTTTTAACAAAATACAAAACATACAACTGAACACAATTTAACACCCCCACCCCCATTTGCCGTCACCTCCCACCCTGAAATAAATCAAGAAAATACGACACAGTAACCACAACATTTATAACCATTCAACAGAATAGTAACAAAATAGACAATAAGCCATGTAACCATATGTAAAAATGACAACACCATGAGCCCATCATACATGTCTCTCCCCCTGCACAAAACTTCTTAGGAGCCCTCCAGAAAACTCAGGTATGTTCCCTATGCTCAAACTGTTTATATGACGTTTATTCAAACGCCGCCACCCTAGCCTTCTAACAAGCCCACTCCTGGATTGACGGCACCACTTCATTCTTCCATTCTTTTAAAATAATCTGTCTGGCTATCAGTAAACTAGTCTGAACCCAGCTTCTTATATGCTTATCCATCCCAACCTGGGTCCCTGTGATATGACATAGGTTCAATTCAATTTTCAATTAATTTTTTTTATATAGAGATAACTGTTGTTGGGATTTATTTACACTCCATAAAGAGTGGGTCTAGACCGTACTCTGTGATGCTATTTACAGAAACCCAACAGTTCCCACCAAGAGCATGCACTAGGCGACAGAGGCAAGAAAAAACTTTCTTTTATGAAGCAGAAACCTTGAGCAGAACCATGGCTCAGGGTAGGTGGTCATATGCCTCGACCGGTTGGGGGTGAGAGAAAGAGACAGACAGACAGAGAGAGAGAGACATGGAGAATTGTAGCAGAGGGTGTCGAGCAGGAACATGGAAGCAGCACGTGACTCCAACCACAGATCCAGAGCCAGAAACACCTGCAGGAAGCGATAGGAGGAGAGAAGGGAGGGACGAGAGAGCACAAGACTATGGGAAAGGGAAGAAGTTGAGTTAGTAACATGCATTAATGGGATGAGGTTGCATACAGTTGGAGAAATGGAGGAAGAGAGAGGTGCTCAGTGCATCATGGGAAGTCCCCCCAGCAGTCTAGGCCTATAGCGGCGTAACTAAGGGATGGTTCAGGACTCTCCTGAGCCAGCCCTAACTATAGGCTTTATCAAAGAGGAAAGTCTTAAGCCTGCTCTTAAATGTGGAGAGGGTGTCTGCCTCCTGAACCCAAACTGGAACCTGGTTCCACAGGAGAGGAGCCTGATAGCTGAACGTTCTGGCTCCCATTCTACTTTTAGAGACTCTAGGAACCACAAGTAACCCTGCATTCTGGGAGCCCAGTGCTCTGGTGGGGTAGTAAGGTACTATGAGCCCTTTAAGATACGATGGTGCCTGACCATGAAGAGCATTGTAGGTGAGAAGAAGGATTTTAAATGATATTCTGGATTTTATAGGAAGCCATTAGGTTGTCATGTCAACTGGTCCAAAATTCCTGGACCTTATCAGAGGACCATAGGACAGGACATTATTGGCCATCCTCTGTCTTACAATTCCAACAATTTGTTGTTTCTTTAGCATTGAATATCTTGACGCATTCAACAATTCTAAGAATATACAGTGGCTTGCGTAAGTTTACACACCCGTGCTAAAGTTGATCAAAAAGAGGAATAAAAAAACATAGTTTGGAAATTGATCTTAATGCCTTGATGGGTGTGTAAAGTTATGCAAGCCACTGTACATCCAGTGATTAATGGTGATAATGATGAGATGATGATTATAATAAAAGTAGTCTTGCTTTGCCAGACCCTCCTCCAAAGTGCAGCAAAAGAGGGTCTAGCTAGTCCACACAGCATTACGGCATGGGAGAAAAATCACAACTGTCATGGGCGGTGTTAAGCTTTGCACGGTGTTGCTGCAAAATAGCCTCGTAAAGGAATTAGTTTTGGTGGAACATGTATACGTTCAAAAGTTGTTTTAGTCGTGCAACAGAAAACTCAGATTGGACAGATAGTCTGGCTAGCTGTCTGGATTTACCCTGCAGAGATCAGAGGACCAGGTTAACCATAGTCCTCAGAAATACACCGGAGGTTAGAATTCCAAAACAAAGAAAGTGGAAGGTAACAGACAACGGCAAAAAGACATTTATTAGGTGGAATTTCCTTCAGCACCAGAGCAGTGTAAAGTTGTGGATATAGACTATAATAAAGATACTATTTTAGTGTTTGGTTTTAATGGTCATCATGGTGGTAATGCTGACAAAGTCATGTGGATTATAAATTTCAAGCCTAATTTTAATGACAATGTTTAACATAAAAATGATGACAATGATAAGGATGAGACTAATGCTGTTTTGATAGTGAAGACAATATTAAAGAGAAGATCTAATCTAATAATAAAGATAAGTCTAAGTCTAAGTCTAATATTGATGATGGTGATGATGAATGTAACAAAATCCAGGCTGACACAATATTTGCCAGATAGCAGTACAATGAATGAATATAGAAAGACCTCCTGACATAGACAATGGAAATGACAATGACAGACAGTGAGAAACAGAGGGGTCAAACCTCTGATGAAGAGCTGAAGGGTAGAGGTGAGAGGACAGGGAAGGCAGAGAGTTAAAACACCCATACAAGCAAGGAAGAAGTAAGGGAGCAAAGTCTGAAAGGACAGGGAGAGAAAGAACATGAGGCAAGACAGTCAGAGAGGGAGAAAATGGATGCAATGGCAGACCCAAGAATGGAGATAAAAGCTGTAATACATGAAATTAATGGTGGTCCTCACAAGTACTACATGAATCACAGTCTTCGGCTACAGTGAGAGGGAGAGAACAGACAAAAGGAGAACAGTGCTGCTCAATAATCGCAACTTCAAAGGTCTCTCTGTTTAACCGAACTGCGTAACACCTCTGACAAAGGGACAGAAAGAGAGAGAAATGGAAGGATGAGAGAAGTCCTAGCAATGCCCGGAAGAGGCGAGTAAGTTTACGTACTGGAGTAGGTTCATTTGGTTGGAATTTTTTTGTGATTAATCAATTTTCTTCTGTCTGTGAAGAACGTCAACACGCAGAGTAGTGCTAGACTGTGGCATCTGCTGTATGCTGACACATATTAGTTAGCAGTTATTACCAGTTTTTGACTTGTAAACACACTATACACAGTTCATATAAACATTCAAGTCAAGATTACCGCTTTATTGTATCCAAATTGGCATTACATGAATTGCCTATACAAGTTAAAAAAACATTGTTCAAGCAGGCAGGGGCAGCGGGTAGGGGCAACACTATTATCAGACTGGCCCTTGAGGCCTTAAAACACTACCACCGTGAAAAGTCCAGACTCTCCCAATTGCCTCTCTGCTTCTGGGTTGGGGTTAGGCATTTGACCTGGAGTGGTTGAGGTTAAGATAGACGATTGGTCAGGGGATAGGACCTGAATCAATGGGGTTACCTCATGGTAGGGGATTTAAAAAAGCCTACATGGTCGGAACAATGGGATGTCGGAGCAGAGGGTTTATTTCTTTCAAAAACAAAGGGACGTTGAACTAGTCGGCTGTAGGGAATTTTTCAGATTATTGAGAGGTCGGAACAATGGAGCGTTGGAGAAATGACATGGCACCCCTGAATCAGGCTCAGGGCAGACAACGGAAGCCAACGTTGGCGACCTAGAAAGTAAGCTAGCTACGGCAACTGAATCCCCGAGTCAGTCCAGGGGGTCTGAGCTCACGCCAGCCTTGATTGAGAAGCTACTAACTATGACCATTAAGAAAGAATAACTCATATAGGATATCGGGAAGCAGCCTACATGAACTGTATGTTCTTTGTGTTTTTATTACTGTTGTAGCTAGCTTGCTAGTTCTCTGGCTATTTGCTACAATCAATAATTAACATATATCTTGTAAACAATAATGCTGCTGTAAATGTTGTTATTCTTGTCAACAGGTTGATGGGTGTTTCTGTTGACATGAACTGTAGTGGTATGCATTGTAGGGTTGCTCAGAATCTGTAGTGCTGTTGCAGTTTAAGCATTTTAGCTATTGGCTATTTAGCTATAGTTTTCCTGCTAATCAGGTCTAATATGTAAAAAACTCTTCACAAGTTTATATGATTTAAAAACTCTGTAAGTACATGTTTTGTTTTAATTAAAGATGATACAGAAGTGGTTTTATTAATAGCAGAAATGTTAAGCCACTTGTGGGCTAGCCGCTGTTTCACGTGAGAGACCATGGGGGGGCTGGTCCTAATTGGAGATATAGAAGTTAACAGACATGCATTTGCCAAACCAACAGATCTTTCTCATTCTTGAAGTCTTCTCAAACTAACCGGAGCATTTTCTCGAATAGTCCGATTGGTTTGGGCTGTTGTATGGTGACCAAATTTCCCGGAACTCAAACCGAGACACTTTGCGCTTGACTGTAGTAGTTATTTATTATTATGAAACATGATTTGTGCATTATTTTATTCTTTTATATCTTATGAATCATCATCACTTGACGTGAGTTCATGGCCTCTTATTCATGACCTTATGCATGAACAACACATCAGCTATGCATTAGGTAATGTGGGTACATCATTATGTTGGTCGGATGCATCAACAGCCACGGAAACGTGCTAGTTGTCACTAGTCCTAGGATGGCCTTTACCAGAACCTTGATTCAGAGCTTTGGTTGTAGTTCACCAGAAGATACCCAAATGTCCCCTCCTCAGCAGTCCACTTTAGCTCGGCACTTCCAGCACCGATGTTGCTATGGTAGGTGGCCAGTGGCCACGCAGCTAGCCCCTGCCTCTACCCACCGTTTATGTTTTTCGGTTTTGACATGGTCTTTCACTGTGCTACCACCATGGCTTACAGAAAAGGAAATTGTGCAGTGTGTGCAGAATGCAGCATAATCATTGCCCTGGACTTTGCAGAGGAAGGAGTACGCCCTGCAAATCTTTAGTGAACTCTTTGGCACTCTTCGGCTTTGTCACATTATCACTACGACGTAGTGTAGCCTAGCTAGCAATATCAGAAACAGAATCAGAAATACTTTATTGATCCCCGAAGGGAAACTCCGTGTTGCAGTTGCACAAATTTTATAAATATGGAGTGGGTGGGAGACATTGTCCAAGATGGCATGTAGTTTGAACAGCGTCCTCCTGTCTGACACCACCAACAGAGAGTCCAGCTCCACCCCCAAAACGTCACTGGCCTTGCGAATCAGTTTGTTGAGTCTGTTGGCGTCCGCTACACTCAGCCAGCTGCCCCACCATGCAACAGCAAAGAGGATAGCACTGGCCACCACAGACTCATAAAACATCTTCAGCATTGTCCTGCAGATGTTGAAGGACCTCATCCTCCTCAGAAAATAGAGACGGCTTTGGCCCTTCCTGTAGAGGGCTTGAGTGTTCTTGGCCCAGTCCAGATTATTGTCCAAGTGGACTCCCAGGTATTTGTAGTCCTCCACAATGTCCACACTGACCCCCTTGAGGGAAACAGGGCTCACTGGTGCCTTGGCTCTCCTTAGATCCACCACCAGCTCCTTAGTCTTTGCCACGTTGACCTGTAGATGGTTCTGCTCGCTCCTTGTGACAAAGTCCCCCACCACAGCT
>NC_045742.1:26532596-26532676 GCF_008692095.1 Etheostoma spectabile
AGCCTCGTCCCCCTCGCTGATACATCCAACCACGGCAGAGTCATCAGAAAATTTCTGAAGATGGCAGGACTCTGTGTGGT
>NC_045742.1:26532686-26532874 GCF_008692095.1 Etheostoma spectabile
GTCTGTGGTGTAGATGGTGAAGAGGAAGGGAGAGAGGACAGTTCCCTGCGGGGCCCCGGTGTTGCTGACCACTCAGTCTGACACACAGTGTTGCAGGAGCACATACTGTGGTCTGCCAGTCAGGTAGTCAACAATCCAGGACACGAGGGGAGGATCCACCTGCATGGCTGTCAGCTTCTCACCCAGCA
>NC_045742.1:26532884-26535929 GCF_008692095.1 Etheostoma spectabile
GATGGTGTTGAAAGCACTGGAGAAGCCTCTTCATTAAAACGAGACGGATAAGAAGAGGCATTGTTTACAAATTTACATTGTCACGCTGGCTGCACAGATAATATAGACGCAGACCACAACAATTGACTGACACACACTCAAACATGGTTAAAATCATACGCCAGACATTTTATTAGTCTGGGTTTAGTTAATGATCGGGCTATAATAAGACCATGTCTGCTATGTAATTGCTGAAAACCGTGACAATTTAATGGTAGTGGGTGTGAACCGGGACATTTTAGCATCCCAACAGGCTTTTGTCAGGACTCGGGAGACGCAACTCAAAACCGGTCAAACTCGGACGTTTGGTCATCCTAGGTGTGTAAGCTCATCTGAAGTCTGGTCCGCTTAAAAACATGGGTCTCATTTCGCTTCCTAGTGAACTGGAGTAAGGTTCATTACAGGTGAGAACGTGATCCGACCCAAACAAAGAAAGTGAACCAGAATCAGAGCATTAACTAGTCTGTAATTTCAACCATGAACACAATTTACAGACTTATATATGATTTGAAAGGCGATAACTATCAGATCCATGAGCCCAAAATGCTGGTCGTCTTCGTGACATCACTTTCTTTTTCTCTCCGTCACTCACTGTCTGGCAGTTGCTCACATTGTTCGCCACCTTCTAAAACATTAGAAACACCAAAGCATAACCAGACAATCCAAGATGTTATAAATTTGTTTTTTATCATTTTTGGGATCAGAAGTGTCGGCTAGTTTTGGATATTCTGTCCAATAAACAAGCAACCATCTTGATCGCGTGACGTGTGTTTGACAGTGGAGTGTGAAAGCAAACCGAACCAAACAAAAAATGCAACAATGTTGCAGCTTTACCCCCCGAATCGCACCAAGTCCACTGAACTAATGAAACTAATGAACTAGTGAAAAAGCGCCCTAAAAGAACTGTTCTAATGAATCATAAATCTGCTTCTTGGACACTTTTTTTGGTTGTTGCATAGGATGAATTCATCATTGCCCCTTTTGGGTGTTAAAGGGGCCACTGCAAGTACCAGTGCCCTCCAGCCTCAAGGGGGGCAGTAATAACCCAATTACAACTTGACACACCACATTAATGCTGTGTTCTATTGACCTCGGAAGCCGGAGCTGTATTTTGTGTTTGTGCATACAAACAGAATAGCAACATGTCCACACCTGGAAGTTGGACAGGGCTGTGTGTACGACTGATTTAGTGAGACTGCTAATAAACTGTATATTACTACAGCTTTCACTACTGTTGATGCACGGAGCATCCATGTTGGATTTCCAGGTTGGCTTTGCTCGGGATACTGTGAGGTTCTCTGACTTTCCAATTCCGATTTCAAGGAGGCGTTCCATTTAAAAAATTCTGACTTAGAAGTTGGAAACAAAGTACAGAGAGTCTGGCCACTCTCCATTGACAAGTGTTAATTTCCCTGAAGGCGGGTACTCTGTTAAAGTTTAAAACTAGTGGACCTGTACAGAGCCACTCTGGATCTGCCATAACCAATCGCTAACCTTCACCACTAATGGAGCAAGCTGGAAAATCAAACTTTACCCGAACCCCGTGGGGGAGGAGGGCCACAACATCATGGCCGCCAACAAAACTCAGCAAAGATTGTTCTTGCTCGGGCTTTAACTTCTGGATATTCGGCAGTGTTGCCACAACGGACTGAATGGCTTTGCTTGCATCTTTCACCGCCAAAACGGAACTATAACTCTACAACAACGTCATCGTTGTCAGCCACTCTCTCTGTTTGGTGATTGGACCGATAAATATTTGGTCAGAGAAAACCCAAGAATATACCGCAAACCCAGGCGGTGTACAGAAGGGAAATGAAAATTGAGTGGAAGTACGTAGGAGGACGCAGCCAGGCTGGGAAATTCCAACTTTTTAGTACAAATGGAACACGCCATAAGTTGGAAAAGTCCCTGCACTAGACTTACGTGGTCAAGGGACACAAATTATGAATCTCTATCTCTATGAAAACATATTTATCAGCCAACTCAACAGGAAATACAGTACATTTTAGTGTTCTGACACAATGAAGTGACTAGATCGCATCACGTATTGTTACAGTAACACTAACACACACTATGAATGCTTGCTGCTTAAACAGACTCCCACTCGAGGCAACGTATGGAAACATATATTGCCGCACATGCAGTTCCACATAACAACACACTTACACTCCAAATCCCCTCACACAGCTGTGCCGGTTTTTAAACTGTTTTTTTTTCCAACCCACCCATATACTCTTCCTTGTTCTCTCGACTCTTTTAAGGCCGGTTCTTCTGTGAATAAATCTCTGTAATTTGAAAGTGACAAGGAGGAGATTTATGAAAGTGTAAGTGCCTGTTTCTGGTGGAATTTATAGTGCAGAGCAAGGGATATGCAGATGAGAGTGCAAAGGGTGTTGCAGGTACAGGCAGATGTGTGTGTGTGTGTGTGTGTGTGTGTGTGTGTGTGTGTGTGTGTGTGTGTGTGTGTGTGTGTGTGTGGTATGACAAAGTGGCCTACAAGACTTCTTAATCTTTCAAGTATTATTATACATGGCCTAGTAGTGGCCAGGCTGCAGCATAGATGCTAGAGAACAGGGCTTGTGTGATCTGGTCTGAAGCCTGTGTGTGGTCCAAGACAATCAGGCTGCAGAAATTGAATGACAAATGGTGTCTGTTTCCCCAACACCCACCCAGGAGGCGACTCCCTGATATGTGCTGCTCTGACGGTGACCAGTTGCGATCAGAAAAACAGCAACACTACATAATCCCGTTTTTGAATTTAAATAGACCTCTACTGAAAACCCTTAGACTTGTGCAGGTACGCCTCGGAAATGTCAATTTAGTCTTTGCATGTTCATATTTTTTTTGCATTCCCACCCACTGGAATCAAAGGAAAGTAACTTGCAATTTGGGAATTTTTGTCTTTTAAAAATGAAAGTGTGAACTATTATTTTACACCTACTGATTTTTCTGTCAGTTGTGCTTTTACTCAGTTGGCAAACAGATGGACAGTGCAGTCAGGAAACC
>NC_045742.1:26535939-26544085 GCF_008692095.1 Etheostoma spectabile
CCCCCCCCCCCCCCCCCCGAACAAAGCACGGCCTGTTGCATTAAAATCAAAAAGATGATTACAGATGGAACATTTAATTGAACAATAGTTAAAATTTCATATGAAAACGGACATTCTTAACCCACATCTAACCAGTCTTTTTTTTATTTAATAAATCATTAACAATTTGATTTCAACTATGTAAACAACTGTAAATAAACCACAAATGATAAGAAAAGGTTGCTCTTCTACTGCAAAATGAATCAATGCTTTCATATTTTCTGAACTGGACTAATTTGATCATGGTGATAGTATAAAAATATCCAAGTAACTTGATGACATAACTTGTTAACGTAATGATGTGATAACTGTTCAGTACAGCAACTCTGATAAGAGATAAGTTCCACTATGTTCTTTGCATTGGCTGCCACTCTATGTTAAGTTCGTGTTTTAGCAATAGGAGACTGTGTTTTAGTTCCTGTTGGTTCATGTGTTGGTAACCAAAAGGCAGGAGAGTTTATATTTAAAGCCTCCAAAGTCACCTTTCAGTCGAAGCAAAGCAAAGACGCAACGCAGGTCACTGGGACGGAAACACACACTGTAAAAAGTGCTTAGTTGCATCAACTTAAAATAATGACTGAACTAGTTGGGTGAATTATTTTCAAGATTGTGCTGCCAACGTAACAATGATAATTGAGGGTACAAAGGTAATTTGGCCCTCCAACTTATTGCCAAGTTTTTACAAAAACTTATATAAAGTTTCCCCTAACTGTTGTGCTAAGTTTTTACATTCAAATACCACATTTTTTGCAACTTGCAATCCTAATAGTCAAAACAACGGCCTCTAGAAAGCATCTTTCTCTGCGTTCCATTGACCAGGCATTTAAGGAACACGGACTCCAGGGCACTGTTGGGTTCCTGCTTTTTAAACTCTAACTTTAAAGTTAGTTAAATTTACTTAAGTGTTATATTATATATTGTTATACATAGGCCCATATAGCATTCTTCGGCTAATTTCTATTGTATAGAAATCCAACGTCTAGGTTGCATTCCACCTGGTTGAGTGTGCACCCCATGTACAAAGGCTCAGTCCTCACAGCAGCGGGTGCAAGTTTGATTCCGACCTGCAGCTCTTTGCTTCATGTCATTCCCCATTTCTCTCCCCTTTCCTGTCTTAAGCTGTCCTGCCAACAAAGGCTGCCAAAACGATTATCAAAAATGTTAAAAGTACTTAATTTGCTTTAGATAAGAAAGATAATATAGAAACAAACTAAAAAACAAAATGTTTTAATACACAGTATATTTTTTGCAGGCTTTAACAAACACCATTTCCCATAAGCCCTATAGACCTAATGGGCTAATTCAAAAATGTCTGCCTAAAGGACAGAGCGGACTGAACAGTGTACACTTTTTAGATTAACCCTAACCCATCCTTAGTTCATCCTAAGAAATCACTTTGCCACATTTATTTCTAACATTAAAACATGATTGATTGCCAACAAATATTTTACTAGCTTAGTATTCTATGCACTAAAAAGGTAAACAGTATATAAAGGCTGCAGCGGCCTAAACTTATTGTAAACCCAGTTTAATAAGTAACTTAGTTTGATGCAATATATGTAACGGGGGGTCTCTTTCAGTTCAGGGGTTCTTGGCTTAAATAATGCTGAAGGTTCTATATAAATGCAGGCTATTTGCTATTTAAGTTAAAAAAAAAAGATGCCAGAAATTTGCCATTAGCAACTTAAAAGGTGACAATATGTAAGTGAAAATGACAAATATGTATGTTCTATCTTTAAATTAATAATTATAACAATATGTTAACTCTATATGATATTTGTGGAAGCTACTTAGCTTAAAATGGCGCACAATACAAATCTAGTTTCAATGGTAAAATAAAAACATGTGCTTAACCTAAAGACAGGACTCATTGAGTATTTATTCCGATCCTGCAAAATCCCCTTTGAGTCAAGGGAAATGAAAATGCATGCTCTTGGCTCGCTGGCTTAGTTACGTAGCTAAAAGCTAACAGCCATCTTTCCCGCTTGCGAATTTACAAATCCTACTATGACCATGCCAAGACCCTCCCTTCAGTAGCATTCACACAATACTTTTGGCCAGGCATCCATGCCTATATGTACAAATCCCATCCCCTGTCCAATCGGCTATCCTCACCTTATCCACTCGAGGTCAATGCCTGACACCAACCAGTCAAACTGCTATTGAAGGGCGGGTCATGGCTTGTAAGACCATAGCTCAGTAGGACACGATTGGGTGACACACTAAAACGGGTCAATGCTATTGCCTGTAAATTAATCTAACCAAACTATTACCACTTTTACAAGCATCACAAGTAACATGATATGCATGGATAGAAAGGATAGCTTTACATTTCAAAAGCTAGATTGACAAAAAGAAATGAATTAATGAGTCGACTGTGAACCCAGATGTGTTTCTGTGGCCCCGAGGCAGGCTGGTGTTGATGAACAGAACACAACTCTATAGGCCAGACATTACAGTCAATCATCTGGCAATCTGCACCATAAAATAAACTCAATAGAGGCGGTGGAGTGTCACACACACACAGAGTAGTGCTCACAGACGTCATATTAAGACCTATCTTTAAACATAATAACCGTGTCTTTTATTTGAGTCATTAAACACACAAACTTTCAATGTCATTTAAAACTGGCTCTAATCACATTCATCTGTTTAAACAGAGGCATGGAGAGACAGAGTGAGAGGGGATGAAAGACGCGCCGAGTGAAGAGAGAGACTGTGGTGAGAGGGCTAATGAAAGAGTTGGCAGTGTTTACTCAAGCTGTGGAAAGTAGGCACGAGCACAAAGAAACAATGATAGAAGGACCGGGGAGGATGGAGAGCAGCAAATAGCTGGTAACTACACGTCGGCTTTACCGTAAATTCTGAACAAAAGAACCTGGCCTTTATTTACTACATCTGCACAGGCAGCCAGGGCTTTCTTTGAAAAACTCCCTTCCTGTTTTACGTAGGCAATTTAATCCTATTTCCGTTGTCTTGATAGATTCAGGCAGGGGAGATTTTTAAGTGGGGTGGCACGGGGGAAGGGGGGACCAATACTCAGTAGTAGGAGGACATTTTACCAGAATACAGCATAGAAAAGCTGTTTAGGGATAAAGGACATACTGGATAGTATTGAACAACGCAAAAAAATAACTTTCATCATTAAATTCACTTGTTTCATTTAAAACAATACACATTTTCTATAATCTCACTCTAGCCCAGAACAGTTGAGAACACAGTTGCTGGGTTTTCGTCTTTTAGTCAGTAGTTTTACAGCTGATTGTCTTAATTTGTTTACCACTTACAGATGGAGTCTGGAGGTGATGTGGGGTACTTATTGTTTACTGTTAACATCTTACTTTACACGCTTCAGGCTGTTACAGCTAGCTCAGGGGAGGGACTGTCCGACACTAGGTGGTACAGCCTGAGACATAAACAATAAAAAAATTGCCGTCTGCATATTTGTTTTACTTTTCCCTCCATTGTACCAAACTCGTATCGAACAGTGATGTCTGACATTCCAGCGGGACATTCCATATATATATATGTATGTATATATATATATATATATATATATATATATATATATATATATATATATATATCTCCATGTATTCTGTTTCACACCTGGAAAAATCCAATTGTACCAAGAACGTTCACTCCTCTTATTGGTCGGATGTGTCCGTGGGCGGGAGTAAGAAAGTAAACACAGGAAGAAGGTCTTGTGATTTCCTGCAATGAAGATGAGACACAACAGCATCTCTTAATGAACTGTTACAGAGAAAAAGAAGTCTGGGACAAGTTAAAGTGAATGGTGAATTGTTTGATCTTTCAAATCTGTGATGTATTGATTGATTATTGATGATCGTGTACTAGAGAAACACAAGGAACTGATAGGAGCAATCATATGTGTTGTAGATACAGACGCTGTATGGTCAATCAACTGACTTATAAACAGCGATGACATGTGCAAACAAGTGCTCACTGAACTAAGGAGAAGAAGATCTCTGGACAAAAGACAGCTCCTTCTTTGGGAGGGTGTGACCTTGTGATCTATTGCACTTTACCCCTCGTGTTGTCTTCTCGTAGACCAACATTTAGTTTTTCTGGGTCCAAATTTGAAGTGAAAACCTCCAGAGTTCTTTTCCCCAAAGTTCTTTTGTCCAAAATTAAGGCCAATTTTTCCAAATTTCCAAAGTTTTTGGACAATTTTGTTGTTGTTTTGTTGCAGTTTTTGTCACTTTTTTGATGTTTTCATAACTCTTCCCAAAGTTCTTTCCCACTTTTTACAATGTCTTTGTCGATTTTGTTTTTCTGCGTTTTTTGGGGCGTTGTTTGTTATTTTTTTTCTCAATATTTCTGTCATTTTTTTCTCTACGTTTCTGTCATTTTTTTCTCTTAAATGTTTTTTTTTTTTTTCAAATGCTATGAAATTATGTAAAACACCCAAATTCAATGAAAATAGTGAACAGATCAGTTATTTTACTAGTGGAGAGCATTGTAGGGAATCATCCACGTTATGTTTTTTTAAATAAAAAAAAAATTAAATATCAAATTTGACACAGTGGACAACAGGAGGGTTAAGAACGACTCTATGCACTTTATCATATGCCCTTAACTAGCCCATTTGCATACATACATTTCATTAGTGAGCTTGTAATTGTTAACTTTGTTTAGCTTAATGTAGTTCTTTGTGTGTTTTTTCCTGTTTTGGTCTCTAATAAGGTATGTAGCCTACTGTTTATGACTTGTATTTTGTAAAAACTTTAAAAAAAAAAAGAAAAAAATAAAGGGGAGGGGGAGGGTTGCACTCCTTGCCTCAAAATGACAACTGACATCATCAAAATGAATGGCCAATTCTGGTTGGTTAAACTGAAAAGTGAAGGCTTGGAAACAGCTGATCAGTTTCAGGAAGAGAGAGAGAGAGGGGGATGAAGTTTAGAAGTCTTCCTGAAAGAATTTCCACTGAGCTTCATTTTAGTACATGTCATTTCTCTCCTGCTCACAGTTTTTACTTGGCTTTTATCAGGCCTGTGTAAACTTTGTCATTTTACATTCCAATTACACTAAAAGGGAATTGGATTTTGAGATGCACAAGCATTTAAGACTTCCCTCTGAAATAAATGAGTTTATGTTGTGCTGTGCAACCTTTCAGTCTGTTGGAGTATTTCTTCACAAGCCAGTGAGAGAGAGCAGGTCGGGGCATATTGTAATTACCCGCTGCATTAAAACCGCTGTGTGTTATGGATCACAGGGGGAATGGTCGTCTCCTTCAGTGGTCATTACTCGAGGTGAATCCAGCTTGGACAGAGGGCAGCGTGAAGGGGAACAGAAAGAGTATGATTATTGGCCCAAAACTCAACATCTCCCAAATACATCCTTTCGCATAGACCTGGCAATGAAAATCCTCTCTTGAGAACAGCTGAACACACGTGTACCTTATTGATGACTATTATTACTGTAACGTTAACCCTCATGTTGTCCTTGGGTCAAATTGACCCAATTTAAGTTTTTTTTTTTTTTTTTGTTACAAAAAATGGGCCGTCGAATTAACCGCTGAAAATGTACAACATTAAAAATATCAAAAAACTTTAAAAAACAACAACACCAAAACCGTCAAAGAAAAGCACCCACAAAATTGAAAAGGTGCAAAAAATGTTGGAAAAAGCGATAATAACGTGAACAAAAGTGACCATTGTTGATGGGAAGACAACACAAGGGTTAAAACAAGAAATGGTTTCCGATAATCTAATTTACAATAAAAAACAAAGAAACCATAATTCTAAATGACATCTATTATAGGTTGTGATGTAAACTAGCCTCCAATGGAAGAGAGAGACCGGTATTTCTGTTATGGCCGAAACATGTGGTTCTCCTAATTGCACAATTAGAAGACAACACAAAATGCCTGGAATAGCAGCCCTACTGGAGTTGTTTGTTTGTGTCTTTTCTTTCGTTGCTGTTTTCTTTCTTCTTTTTCTCCTGCCATCGCTCCCCTTTGTCTGGGGCTGGCCGTTCGAGGAGAGCTGTTCCCTGACCTTCTGCCGCGGAGAGTGATGACAAGGACGGCACACGCTCACCTTGACATTCAGCATGCTAAATGGCTTCTTCCACAGCCAGTCAGCAAACAGGGAGACAGGCCGGCAGGGAGGCAGTCATCACCGGAGCTAGATGCAGGCTGGTGTCTGTCTGTGTGTGTGTGTGTGTGTGTGTGTGTGTGTGTGTGTGTGTGTGTGTCTGTGTGTGTTTCTGTTGGAGTAGGACAGAATAGGATGGACCCTACACATTCTCATTCTTGGTCGTGTGCGTCTAGCCCGGGGGTTCTCAAACTTTTTTCAATAATAACACCCCCTTTGAATTATGTTTTTAAGCCAATTACCCCCTGACCAGCGCCAAAGTTTTTTTCCATCTTTAAGGCAGGCAAGGCAAGGCAGCTTTATTGTATATCAACTTCAGCAACAGGGCATTCAAAGTGCGATACACTAAATCAGTTAAAAAACAGTTAAAAAAAAGAAAACAGATAAAACATGTAAATAAACAGTAAAAAATAAGAACATTGAGACACATAAAACACAAGAATAAAAGTTACAGTGCAGCATAAGAAATTAAACATTAAAGAAATGAACAACCATTTCAAGAAAGGCAGCATCAAAAAGAAAGGTCTCCAGCCTTGATTTAAAAGAACTGAGAGTAGCAGCGGACCTGCAGCTTTCTGGGAGTTTATTCCAGATATGAGGAGCATAGAAACTGAAAGCTGCTTCACCCTGTTTAGTAAAGAGGAACAATACAAACCTAAAAAAAGGTGTTTGTGTGTTTATTATCATGTCTCTGTATACATCTTGGCCGATCCTATCCGACCTCTAAATCATTGCTAATATCATAGTCACGTTCTAACTGTTTTGTCGAGCTGCTGCTCTGCCCGGTACGGACGCTAACGGAGGATTTTCTTTTCTTCGATATCTGAAGCCACTGGCCAAGCATCGCTATTTTACAAGCTGGGTGTGAGCATGGGTAGGATGGACGGTGACAGAGATACTATAAAGGAGAGGAGGGATGACTTTAGCTGGAGGTTTGAATATGGCCAAATTATTTATTGAAATGAAAGGGAGGGGGGTGGTAACATGCAGTAAAGGGCTGCAGGCCGGAGTCTAACCCAGGCTTGCTGCGTCGAGAAGTAAACCTCTATACATGGGAGCACTCTCTACCAACTGAGCTATCCGGGTATAGTTACTATATAGCTGCACTATATTTATATTTAAATCTTAAATCTCAGACTATACTCATACTGTCTGATCCAGCCCTCTCTATAATTGTTATTGTATATTTCTTGCAGATTTGTAAATTCTCTTGTATTGTTATACTGTATATTTTTTGTTCTACAGTATTTTTTATATTTCTTGCTGTCCTTTCTGGTTGTATTCTTCACATGTTAAGTGAGTGTTTTACTTTGAGATCAAAGATGAACCGGAGTCAAACCCGGCCAATAAAGCTGATTCTGATTCTGAGGTTAAACTAGTTGTTTTGGAGTCTAAACTTAACTGCCGTTGCTGCAGGATATTCACATGCTGTCGGCAAAACTTAACTGCAACAGCTGCTGAAATGACTGTAACCTCACTGTGCCCAGTACGCGGTTCACAGACACCTTTTTTCAGCTACATTTTAAATGTACAGACTGTCGTGTGACCAGTCGCCACGTGACCATGCTGCTAGTGGTCACTGTCATTTTTTATGATCTCATCCCAGATTTGTCTGCATGTTTGTTTTCTGACTGTGTCATACCAACCCGTTCATGAGAATGCATTGGATGTTGGGGTTATGTGCATCTTTACTGTAAGGCTAGCGACGCTCCTCTAATGGGGGGGGCAGTAGCTCAGTCCGTAGGGAGTTGGGTTTGGAACCAGAGGTCGCTGGTTCAAGTCCACGTACGGACCAAAGTATGGTGGTGGACTGGTAGCTGGAGAGGTGACAGTTCACCTCCTGGGCACTGCCAAGGTGCTCTTTAGCAAGGCACCGAACCCCCATCTGCTCGGGGCACCTTTCCATGGGCAGCTCCCCCACTCTGACATCTCCGCAATAGTGCATGTATGAGCATGTGTGTGTAATTCAGGCCTGTGTGTAATGTGTG